>NW_005843743.1:14868-22532 GCF_000455745.1 Alligator sinensis | reverse complement strand
TAGGGAAAATATTATGAAAAATAATTGGGTTTTTTTCCCACTGGCACTGAATTAGGGTTTCCCAGATGCACAGACTAACAACTGAGGCACAAATGGGAAACAATGTGCACCCAAATTATGGGCATCTGAGTCTCTCCTTCTAGTGCGAAAAATGACTTCTCAAGGAAGGGTTACTATGTGTCAGAAAACTAAAATCAGATGATTTTTTTTTCATTTTCAGAAATTGGGTGGGGGAAAAACCCTTACAAATTTTGCTCTAAATCCAAAAACATTAGCTCAAATATGGTTTAAAAGAGAACAGAGTTCAGTGAAAGCCAGAAAATGTCAGGGTTTAGTTACTGAAACACTCCTGCCTGGAGCACTAACCCACACATGCACACACCTCCTACGTTAGGTAGGGATCCTAGGACTCCTGATGCACAATCCCCTGCTCTAACTATCTTCTTCTAGAGCTGGGACTAGATGTCGAGAGGCCTGGCTACCAGCCCCAACCTGTTCTCACTCACTCAGCCTTATTCTTCTCCTAAACCTCCAGGAATCCTGGCTCCAAATCCAGGGCACTACTATTTAGGAGGCAAGACTCTTCTAGCTCCTTCCTAAGGCTTTCTGGAGAGCCCCCTTCACCTCCTTGTTTCTCAGGCTATAGATAATAGGATTTAACATGGGGGTGATGATGCCATAGAGCACAGGCAGAGCCCGATCCTGCTCTTGGGAGTAGCTGGAATTGGGACGGATGTAGGTGAAGATAATGGTGCCAAAATAAAGGTTGACCGCAGCCAGGTGGGAGGTGCAGGTGGAAAAGGCCTTGAGGCGTCCTTCCTTGGTGCGGATCTTGAGGATGGCCAGAACAATGTAGATGTAGGACAGAAGAGTCACCAAGAAGGAGCCCATGATGACAGCACCTCCCACAGCAAAAGTGACAATCTGATTGATCCGCGTGTCAGAGCAGGAGAGCTGGAAAAGCGGGGGGATGTCACAGAAAAAGTGGCGGATGACGTTGTCATGACAGAAGGACAAGCGGAACATCAGACCCAAGTGCACAGCCGAGTTGGCCAAGCCAATGGCCCAGGCAGCTGCAGCCAGACAAGAGCATGCCCTTTGGCTCATCAGAACACCATAGCGCAGCGGGTGGCAGATGGCAGCATAGCGGTCATACGCCATGACCCCCAGCAGCAGGCACTCGATCCCCCCAAAGGAAATGAAGAAGTACATCTGAGTGAGGCAGCCAGGAAGCGAGATGGACTTGTCCTGTGACAGGTAGTTCACCAGCATCTTGGGCACCGTGGAGGTGGTGTAGCCTATGTCCACCACTGACAGATTGCCCAGGAAGAAATACATGGGCGTGTGGAGCCTGGAGTCCATGCTGATCATCACTAAGATAAGTAGGTTTCCCACCAGGGTCATCAGGTAGAAGACTGTGAAGAATCCAAAGAGGATGAACTGGTCTTCCAAGCGGCTAGAAAGGCCCAAGAGTATAAATTTTGTCACCGTCGCCATGGTGCCATTCTCCCTCCTGGCGCATCCCAGAGGGTCATTCATCTAGAAGGAGAGTAAAGATGACTCAATGCTTATAGCACTAAACCAAGACTGGGGTAAGGGGGGACCTAAACAGAGTCACTATGCAGGATTAGACAGGTCACTTAATACACACCTACACCATCTCAGAACCAAACCTAGGAGAACCACTGTGAAGGATGATCCACTCACTGCCTCCCACTATAAATGCCAGAAAAGAGACAAGGCAGTTGCGTTAGAGAAGCACTGAGTGTGCACCAATAAGCACAGCCAAGATACCTTTGAAAGGATCTTAAGGCACCCCAGGTTGTTGCAAGGTATCATACAATATTAGCACTTAGGTTTGCACACATGATTCACAAGATAAACCCAGAGATTACAAATACAAATCCATTGTTGTGCTCTGTCTGAGCTCTTTGCAACAGAAACTCCCCCCCCCACTCTTATTTTTCTGTAGGCAAAAAAAAAAAAATGTGAAAACTAAGATCTAGCACTTTCCCAGGGATGCTTCACATCTATGCAAGGGAGCCTCGAGTCTAACCAGAGGTGCACTGAATGCAAAAAAGCTGAGAACCACTGCTCTATGCGGTCACATTCACAAAGGTACCCAAGTGGGACTTTCACATCTCTCACTGAAAGCAAGAGAACTCAGCAGATGACATGTTTTTGAAAAAACCTACTTGGGGCTTAAGAGCCTAGCGCAGGTCTGAGAAGGAACATAGGCACCCAGGTCAAAACTCTGATCCTGACAAAACCCCACTTTGGACCCTAAAAGTGCCTTGTATGCCTGAGTCTTTTATTTCTGTCACCTATGCTTAACTATGATTCAGAAAATAAGGGTCAGATTCTATTCCACCTATTAACACGGCTACCAAGTACACCCCTGAAACATGGAAGATGCTGAATTTCAGCCAATTTTGGATTTTAAACTTCATTGCAGAACTACAAGGAAGTATTTTTACTTCCCTGCCTCCCATCTGACACCTCCAGGGAAGGACTTCTACCTGATCAACACATCAAAGAGCTACTCAACACAGCTCACAAAGACGCTCTCATGGACCCAGAAGGACAGGCTTCCATCTTCAGCTCCCTCTGAAGTTGATTTCCTACCTATGGGGACTTTTTACCCTCCTGTACCATCTACACTTTTCCCAGAGCCTGACGAAGGGACTTTGATCCCGAAAGCTTGCAGAAAAGGACAATTTTCTTGCCATTTTCCAGTTGGTCTAATAACCATTTTGGAACCAAGAGTTCTAGTTTTTTGTATATTCCACCTATTAAACACCGAAGTGGACTTAGGTGCCTAAATGTGAGTCTTTTCCACCCTGATCCAATCTCTGAAAAACTTAATGCAAAAGGTGAGCTTATCTTCCTCCTCCCCACTGCTCTTTTGTGACTCAGTCCCAGGGTCCCAACCTTGAGGCTGGGAGAGAATACCAAGCTAGGTGGAAACATTGGTTAAAGCTTGATTGGCAGGTTGGGAAATATTGCCCTAGCCTGGCCCATTGATTTGATTTAGAGCCAAAAGGAAAGGATATATTATATCAGGTAGAGCCATGGTTCTGACTCCACTGCTCTGACTGGAAATGAAGGGATAGAGGACATTTAACATAGCAGGGCTACTGTGTTAGATGGGTCCAGCTATCTAATAGAGGGTGTCAGGCAAAAGGAGATGTTGGGCTGACAGACCCATTGGGCCAACAGACTTGGGCGGGCAAGGGAGAGAGGATATTAGGCTAGATACCCCATTGGTCTGATCAAGGGCAGTAGAGGTGAGCATGCTAATTATATACACCAGCAACTGGTCTGGCACATACATTCCTATGTAAGAAAACTGACCCGCAGTGCAATCTTGAACCCTCGCCTTTTTTTCTTTTTAGCAAAAATAACCTTACCTGACAGGGAGGCATTGCTGTCTCCCATCAAAGAATCGCCTCTGCACTTCTGCAACCCCATCCTGGTGGGAAAGGAGCATCTCCCGACACAGCCCATCAGCCACCGAGTGCTGTGTTGTACTAATAGCTGAAAGCCTGGCTAAGCAAGTGCAGGGCTGGCATAGATATTGCAGTGGTCTCCCTGGGGAGTCACGCATCAGTTCTCGGTGCTTTGCAGACATTGTTTCAAGTGATTTCCAGAAGAGTTGTTTCTTGAGTGCTGTATTAGTGAGCAGAGCTTCAACAGATTGAACGTCAAGAAGACAATTCTTCTTTTTTTTTTTTAGAGGGAGAAATACACTTTACACACTGATCTTTATTTAGCAAGGCTCTTTCTCAGGAACGCTTTAAATGACTCTACATTTGTGCCCTTAAGTCTTGCCAAGATAGAGGCACAGACAGGTTTTTGAATGTTTAGATGTGCCAGCCAGAGACTTAACAACCAGGGTCTGTGCCTTGGGTGCCAGCAGCAGTGGCTGCCATTCTTGTGCCCCCTCGCTCTAGGCACCTGAGGCTGGTGCCCTAGTTGCCCACCTCTTGTTACACTACCGGGGTCAGCTAGTAAACGGGAATCTTCCTCCAAATTACAAGGATAATTCATGTAGACAGATCTGAGACGAATCCTCTGAAATCTGCATCCCTTTTATCCATCTGAGTCTCTCCCTGCATCCTAGAATTGCAAAGTTATGAGACCGGGTAGAAATTGTTACAGTCAGATCATCTGCCATTGTACATCAATGGATTTTTTTATTAAACTAAGGGGAGTTGCATGACAAAATCCCTTAGGTAGCTCTGAAAAATTTCAGCTTTTCTCTAAAAGACCTATCTATCTACACTAACTCCTCTCTGGACTGACATGCAATGTATTTTGTGGCCCAAGAAATATGTTATATTGAAATGTGGGACTTCTGAACAAATAAAAAAATCATTAAAAACAGCATTTTCCAGTAAAGTTTCAAGTTTCAAAAAAAAGCTTTGAAACTAAAAATATAAAGAATGAGGTAGAAGGTCAATATTTTTCACCCTAAGATGGTGAGGGAATTTTTACTTTCAGGGTTTTTTAATTATTATCCTTTCTCCTTTTTTTCCCCATTGATATGAGAGGCAATAAAGGGTATAAGTTTAGCATCTTTATAAGGTGCTATTATGAGGAAGGCACCTTAGCACCTTCAACCAGAGGTGAAAAGCAGAGGAAAAAACCCTCATATCCCTATTTACTTGTTCCCATTTGAAAAATTGGGGAAAAAACTAGAAGCTCAAGTAAGTGGGTGTTCTTTTCCTTTATTTTATATCTTTTTTTTTTAAACAAAAAAGGTGCAAACATCCAATTTAAAACAGAAAGGATATTTTCAAAGCAAAGCTGTATTTTTTTTACTGAAGGAAACAAAAAATGCATATTTCATTTTTTTTAATGCCAATTTTAATTTTTGCAGTAAATATCAGTGTGTCTCTTGGCAGCCTTTCAGGTTATCCAGGGACACAGCCCAGGTGTGGAGTCTAGTGAAGGTGAGCCCATGTCTCCTTGGGCTCACTTGGCCCCGTCGCTGCCTCTGTAGCTCTACAGATAAGCTCAAGCAGCTGTAGGACGTAACTGGGGTTTCATTCTTTAACAGGAACTGGCAAAACCAGAGGTGAAATGCAGCGAGGCAAGGAGCCCTTCTCAACCCAGTCAGCATGTGTTAAGTGTGATCCTGTTCCAAGGTTGCTAAGTCAAGTCTAAGCAAAGTCCTCGTCAATAAGACATGTCCACTGTCCAGGCCGACGCAGCTGCGTCCCTTTTTGGGTCATACTATCTTAGTTTGAGTCCCAAGGTCTAAGGCATGACCCCCTTTCAGCTCAGTTTTCCCACACTGGATGTCTTTGATCCATCTCCTGCAGACATCACCCTCAAATGCACTGAATGGGACATCCAAGAAGAGCACATACCAACTGATGAAGCTTCCTTAGCCTGACGAAGGGTTTTTGAACCTGAAAGCTTACTTAATAACTATTCTCCAACCATTTGGGCTGGTCTAATAAAAGATATCAAATTCACCCAAGGAACCTTGTCTGAATGGGACAGGTGTTTTTCCACATGTAAACTGATCTATTCGATACTTGTTGGACATGCTCTACCAGCCTCAACAGCTACCCACAGAAACTAACCTCTTACCCCCTACTCCATGTCCATGGTGAATATTATCCCATTCCTTCCCAGTGTTAAGTGCAAAACATTGAGAAAAGGAAACTGAGGCATGCATAGAAACGTACCACAATTATAGAGTCATAGAAAATTAGGGTTGGCAGGAGGTCACCTCTAGTCCAGCCCCCTGCTCAAAGCAGGACCAGCCCCAACTACATCATCCCAGCTGAGGCTTTGTCTAGCCAGGTTTTGAAAACCTCCAAGGATGGAGCTTCCACCACCTCTCTGGGTACCCCGTTCCAGTGTTTTACTACCCTCCTAGTAAGAAAATTCTTCCTAATGTCTAACCTCAACTTCTCTTGCTGCAATTTGAGCCCATTGCTCCTTGTCCTGTCGTCTGCCACCACCGAGAACAATCCAGCTCCATTCTCTTTCAAACCCCCTTCAGGTAGTTGAAGGCTGCTTTCAAATCCTCTCCAAGTCTTCTCTTCTCCAGACTAAATAAATGCAGTTCCCTCAGCCTGTCCTCATAAGCCACGTCCCCCACACCCCTCACTGGCTAGGGGGTACCTCTCCCCACACCCCACACTGACTAGTCTCCCTACCCTGGGGACAGAACTAGCACCCTGTGCCCTATTCCCCACCCTTTGGAGCCAGGTAGCTAGCTCCCCCACCCACAAGCTGGCATCCCCATGCCTCCCTGCCAGGAGGAAAGGCCCCCCATCCCATTTCTTGGCCTTCCCCCATCATCAGGCCCATATGGCAATGACAGCCATGAATGTGAAGCCAATGCCAATGAAGAAGAATTTGGCCAGCGGAGCCTCTGAGGAGTGCAGTTCATGGGGCAGGATCTCTATGAAGGTGACATAGAGAAAAGTCCCAGCTGCCACCCCCTCCAGTACAGCCCTGGCCAGGCTGCTGGCATCCCCCCCAGAAAACGAGACCCCAATGCCCACAGCAATGCCAGCAGGGGACATAAGGGCAAAAAGCACCAAGTAGACCAGCCTCCAGCGGGCCCGAGTGCCGCTCTGCACTAGCTTGAGGGCCAGGCTGAAGACCACGATGGCCTTGTGGACCAGAACAGCTCCACAGAGCTGCAGCACTTCTGTTTTGTCCCGCTGCACCCCAACAGCCAGCCCCTCGAAAACAGAGTGGAAGGAGAGCGAGACGAAGAGCACCAGGGCCCGGAAGGAGCTGGGTGATAGGGCGCTGTCCTTGGGGTCTTTGTCGGATGCTGCAGCTCCATGGGAATGAGTGGCTGAAGGGCAGCAGTGAACCACCAGGCTCTCGATGAGGAAGACCAGGAAGAAGCCACAGGAGATGATGAGCTCCCCAAAAGGGTAATCCAGCTACGAAGTAGGGGGAGAGGGATGAGGAGATGCCAAGAGAGAGAGGGAAAGACATACTGGATTAGAGGGATATTTGCATACAAGCCTCTCCACAACCTCCCATATCTTACAGAGCATATATGCTAAAAACAGAACTAGTTAGGAAAACGAGGTCTACTCTTTACAACTGGGAGGCTGAAAGCCAGGACTCCGGGGTCCATCCCTAGAGCCGAGAGTGGAATGAGGTCTAGTGAGTTAGACCCTTACTAAACCCTGCACCTTCCTTTGACCGAAGGGTAAAACCCAGGAGTTTTGGGTCCCAGCCCCCTTGCTCTAACAGGAGGGGGCTATAAGCCAGGGCTCCCTGGCTCCAGTAGAGAAGCGGGCCAAGTGGGACACGGGGGGAGGGAAGGGCTAGAAACCGAGGCTCCTGGGCTCTATTCACAGCATGGGGAGCAGAGGTCTGATCGGGGACCAGTCATTCCCCTCCCAAACGTCCCCTCTCGCATCCTGTCTCCAGCCATCGCTCTTTCTTCCACTGTCTGGCACAGGGGTGCTTCTGGGCCCTCACCTCAGCTTTGCCATCATCAGCCCCAGACGAACTGTTTGCGCTCCCTGTGACGTTCTGGCTAGGACTAACCTGTAGGCAAAGAAAAGCATTAGACAGTGCTAGGGGAGGGGAGGAAGGCCACGTTTCTTAGACCTCAATTGTACATAGCAGCCCTCTGGTTTGCACACCGGCACCCAGGTTCCTGCTGCACCCTG
>NW_005843743.1:6800-14830 GCF_000455745.1 Alligator sinensis | reverse complement strand
TCTCAACCTTTATAAACTCAAGGCAGCCCTTGTAAAATGCCAGCTTAATTTTCACTTGTTTTTTGACTACAGAAAAACAATAGATCCGTGCTGCAGTTGCAAAGAGCTCGGATAACAACATTTCAGGATGTTTCTGCCCCTTGGATTCCTTTCTGAAACCCCTACGCTTATCTTATGAATTGCATTTGCACACCCAGCAGTTAACATTGTGTGGCATCCTGCAGCACCATTGAAAAAGTCTCCAGGATCTTATGCTGCGTAGGCCACAGCACACTTCTATAACCATCTCCTGGAAGGACTGAGGCCAACAGAAGGTCCCGTGTATTTGTGACGGTGTGCTACCACCTGCCGGACAGAGAGAACGCTGCTATCCACCAGCCAAACAGCTAAATCCCCTGTTGTGTATGAGCCTGCATGCTGCGTGCTGCCGCCTGGTGGAAAAAGGAGCGGTGTAAATCAACCCCCAGAATTCCTGCTCCCCACAACTCCTTCCTAAGGGGTGTCATGGTGTGTGTGTGTGGTTCAAGTATGTGTGATGATCTTTGGAAAAGGGACAGAGCCTTGTTTTCTGTGTGGGCGAGTGAATATTTGTCCTCTGACCTGCTTTGGAAATGATTTAATCCTCCTGATTGCATGTGCCCTGCACACCCTGCATGTGGGTGTGTAGAAGAGAGGTGTTCCTGCAGTTCCCTGATGGAAAGACCAAACCCTGCTTTGTGTATATATCCATGTTACTGTGTGCGCTGCTTCGCACTGAAGCAAGATGCAGGTGTGAGCCTGTGTGTAGCATTGTGTGCTGCCTTGGTCTAGGAAGGATGGCCTCCCTGTCCATATGGCCATACTTGTCCATATGACCTTGTGCTTGTGCATATGGGGGAGTATTACTATGGAGTATCGCTCCCTGCTGAAGTAAAGGAGCAACCTGGGTGTTGCTGTTTGGTGCTTCTTGTTAGAGTGCTTGAGCTTTCTCTGTTAGGATGCATGCAGGACATGCATCCTGCTTTCTCTGTTAGGATGCATGTCCACCACCATCCCATGCTGAGAAACTGAGCCTTGGGGGCGGTGTTCAAGGTATTGTGTGCTGCACCTGCAGAAATGAGCAGTGGGCATCCCTCCTGTGGGCTGCTCTGGTCTGGACAGATTGAACACTGCTCTGTGCATATATGGATGTAGGTGTGAGTGTTACTATCTGTTGCTCCTTGTTGGTTTGAAGGAGATACTTGCAAATGTGTGATGCGATGGGTGCTGCCTCTTGCTAGGAGAGCAAGAACACTGATTAGGCTTTGCTTGGCAGCTGACAGACCCCCAGCGTTAAGTTGTAAGAGTCAGAGTGCAGGCCCAATGGCATGAAAACCATAGGATTGTGCCACGTCTGGGTGGTCAGTGGCAGGAACACTGAGATTCCCCAAAAAGTTCTCAGAATTTGGTTTGCTAGGGGAATCATTAGTTTACCTGGTGTGGACCAGGTACTGACGGTTGGCACAACATGAACGCTGATCCACTGCCAACTGCAAGAAGGAATACACCCTGCTCTCTTCATGTGCTGCTATCCAATTGAGGAAGCGGGCGCTGCTCCATTTTGCTTGTCAGCATATGCTTATATGTGCTATTTGCTGCTCCTAGCTAGAGTGAGGGGTTGTATGAACTTTCCTTCCATACACCCTTACTGCTGTATCCTGCTGTTTGTGTATATGTGCACTAGTGGGAGTGTGTGTGTATTACTATGTGCTACTTCATGCCAGAGTGGTATGTGGCTAGGTATGTCACCAAGTCCTTCTCCAGTCTGGAGGGGTTGAGCCCTACTTTGTGTGTTAGTGGCCATGTTGCTATGTTTGCTGCCTCTTGCCCTGATTTCTGTGTCTGTCCTGTATTTGTGCATGTGTGTGTGTGTCTGTTTGTTGCCATACAGCTGTTTCCTTCCAGAGAGAAAGCGCTCTGCCGTGTGTGTGTGTATATATTTCTGTGCACTATAAATTTGTGTGCATCTATTTCTGTGCCACCTGCTAGAGTGAGGTATGGGCATTTTATAATGTGCTGGAGCAAGAGCAAGTGTATGGTCTTACACGTGCAGTTCCTTGCTAGAGGGAAGTGAATAGGCAATGCATAGGCACATCCCTACTCCTCCCAAGCACACACATTAGAGCAGTGTCTCTGGTGGGGCATCCCACAGCAGCATCCAGATATACACAGAGAAAGACACAAAGAAACCAGGCAATGTCGCTCCAACAGAGGACACACAATGCCCACACAGCAGAGCTCAGTCCCTCATTCATGGGACACTCTCTCTCCCTCTCACACACACATGTGCACGCACACACACGATACTGGTCTTTCCAGAAGGGAGCAGTTAGGCAGGTGCATAGGCAATAGGGTTCAGTACCTCAAGTGCTAGACTATGGGGACCCAGACAGTCACAAGAAAAAGCTAAGTTCAGACATTGGAGCAGGAGTCAGCAAACAGCACCCCTCTTCTTGCTAACAGGTCTGCACCCTGCACTCTCGGAGCATGTGTGTGTCCCAGGGTCCCACCCTGATGGCAGTGTGTATCCAATTGCCCCCTGCTGAAAGGAGAAAGGTGGTGGGGGTGTGCACACATATGCTGTCCTTGTGAAAGTGAGATGTGGGTGTCCTGCTGTGCGCTATCTTGGTTTGGAGACACTGAGCCCTCCTGTGTAAGGAAGTAAGGGAGGTCCATGCACAAACTCACATAAAATCTTGTGTGCTGGTCCCTAAAAGGCTGAGGGGGAAACAGGTTATCCTTTGGGGGGCTGTAATCATGTGCTACATCTTACTAGAGGATGAACCCCGTCATCTGTGTCTGTATGCATGCATGTCTCTGTGTGATATACACACAGAGACACATGCTGACAGGTAGGAGGGATGATCCATACTTTATATGTTTTTGTGCTTGTACATACTCATGCACATGTTGCATGTTGCTACCTGGTAGAATAGTGATTCTCAGTCAAGGTACTGTGGCATCCTGGAATGCTTTGGGAGCCTTTCAAGGGTGCCGAGGCATGCCATACAACAGCAGCACTGTTAGGTGTGCAAACATGATTCACAAGATAAACCCACTGATTTCAAATAGGAATCCAAGCGCCAAAAATATTCTGACCTGCTGCAATCTCTCTGAAGCAGAACTGCTCTATTATTTTTCTTTGGTCAAAGAACTGAGTGAAAACTAAGAGCTGGCATTTTCTAAGGGGTGCCTTGAGTCTAAAAAGGTTGAGAACCACTCTAGTATGAGGCAGCTGCATACAAGGTATCTGCATATGCATGCACACGTGAACACGTTTGTATTTATTCTTGCATGCTGTCCCCTGCTTGAAAGATTGACTGCATTGGGTATGTTGCTCCCCACTGAAATAATGGATGAGTTTATGCATCAGTGTATGTGCATGCACATGTGTGTGTTGCGACATGCTGACTTCTGCTGGTGGCAATGAGACCCACTCTGTGCATCGGTGTGTGCATGCACACAGGCATGCAAATCTTGTGCACTGCTCCCTGCTGGAGTGAGAGGACTGTGTGCAGGTGTGTCGCAATGTGGATGGGATGAGACTTGCTGCGTGTGTGGGTTTTTTGCTTGCAGGTGCACAGGCACATGATATGTCCTGCCAACAAGTGGAGTGAATGGGCTGTCTCTTCAATCCCCAAAGAGCCTAGGCCTCCTCTGTGTTGGTGTGTTTGCTGTTACTGCATACCACCCCTACCAAAATAAAGGGTGCTACATATATGTTATCTGGATGTTACCAGGGAGCCTGGTTTTCTCTGATTAAAAAAAAAAAATCCCTAATTTTTGGATGTAAAAAAGTAACACAAAATCCACATTTTTCCATGATTAAAATGAAAAAGGGGGATTGTTGTTATCAGAGAAAACCAGGATCCCTGGATAGTACTGTCTTCTCCCTGATGGAGTGAGGTTTCCCCGTGACTAAAGGTGTTTTCAGTGTGCATTGCAGAGTTGATGGCACCAACAACCGATGCACAGGCAGCCATCTGGGCACAAGCTCTCCTCTTCATTATTATCTCATAATGCTGTTGCTTACAAATGGCAATGTACCGGTCATATGCCATGATGGTGAGGAATGCAAGATCGGCTGCACAACAGAGGAAGAAGAGAAAGACCTGGGCCACACATCCAGCATGTGAAATTGTCCTGGTGTTTAAGAGAGAATTGGCCATGGACTTGGGGACTATGACAGAGATGAAGCCAAGGTCAAGGATGGACAAATTTGCCAAAAAACAGTACATGGGGCTGTGGAGATGGTGGTCCGTAGTTACAACAGTGATGACAAGGAGGTTCCCCACCAGAGCTGCCAGGTACGCTGCCAGAAAGATGATAAAGTGCAAGATCTGCAGCTCCCGAGTGTCCGAGAAGCCCAGGAGGAGTAATTCAGTTACAGTGGTGCAGTTGGACATCTTCCTTCCCAGGGCGCTGTGCAAGTCCTGGGTATAATATAACAAGGGCAGTGGTAAGGAGGAGAGTAACAAACTCAGTGGCTTTGATATTCCCATTGATAATGTCTCCAAATTTCATGCTAAGAATAGAAAAATTCCGTTTTTCTTCCCATGAAATATTTGATTTTAATAAATGATTTTTCCCTAGCAAGACCCTACATAAAATAAAATATTCTGATATTCCTTTAGAAAGTGAAGAAAATGTTACCCCAGCCACACCTCAGGAGTTTTTTCCTGTGCTTTAAATCTGAATTTTCTCAATAGATCTCACCTAGAAAATGTATGCTGGAAACAAATATGTATGAAATAAAAGATATTATATAAAAAAGATGCATTCCTTAGAGGTCCCAATCCCACCCCTCTCCTCTTCCCTCCCTACTTCCAATATGCTATATAACATTGTCTGCATTCATAGCAAAAACATTGAAAATGTCTTGGTTCACTCGTGTAGCTTTGAATCTATTATACAGAAAATGCAGAATGATTTGTGTAGCCAGGTTTTCCAACTTTTAATGTTTTAAAATCTCCTCTGCATCTTACTAAGTCAGGACACTTCACCGATGCAGAAAACTTACTGAAATTGTTTCTGTGGAAGTTTCCTCATGTCTTGTGTCACATTCAGGCTTCCCCTGCTGAGATCCTTTGCTCTTGTCCAGTTGATCTCTCAGCTCTCCTCTGCACCAACCACTAGTCTGGGTCCCCAGAAGCACAGCTAACTCAGAGGTCTTTCTCTGCTCTCTCTGTCACTGAACGACCGAAATGAATCCAACCAGGTTTCTGAATGCACAGCTGACTTCAACCCTGCCTTGTAGAAAAGGAGTGAAGCAAGACGGCAATTTTGCAGTAGTTTCCTTCTGAAGGCTCCTGGGACTAGTTCCCTGGAGTCCTGCACAGCTCAGAAGGAAAAGCCCAGATGTAAACAGTCCGAGCTGTACAGATGTTAGCAGAACAGCACAGCTGTGCTCTGCTTTAATCTCCCTCACAACACAAGTAATGGCATCTCCGAGAAGGCCCTGAGCTTCTCTGTCTTGCTCAGTTGTCCCTGTTAGCCAGACTTGGCGCCTTAGGATGCAGGGAGGCAACAGATTGCAATTGGGTTAGTTGCTATGCAGTTTTGCATGAGAACATAACCTGAGAATAAAAGTCAGGTTGTAAGGTGCAAAAAACAAATAATTCCCCATTGCAAGGTGTCATGTTGACAAAATATTAGCTCAGTAATCATTAATAGGGTTCTGGTTCTGAATCTACTGTCATGAGAGCCCAGAGGACAGCCACGCGCATGATCAGAGGGCTGGAAAACAGACTTTAGGATGACAGGCTGAGAGCCATGGGACTCTTTAGCCTGGAAAAGTGCAGGCTCAGGGGTGATCTGATGGCCAAGTTTATCAGGGGTGACCACCAGTATCTGGGGGAACGATTGTTCACCACAGCGCCCCAAGGGATGGCAAGGGCAACCGGTTATAAACTACTGCAAGACCGTTTCAGGCTGGACATAAGGAAGAATTTCTTTACTGTCCGAACCCCCAAGGCCTGGAATAGCCTGGCATCGGAGGTGGTTCAAGCACCTACATTGAACACCTTCAAGAGAAATTTGGATGCTTATCTTACTGGGATCTTTGACCCCAACTGACTTCCTGCCTCTCGGGCCGGGGGCTGGACTTGATGATCTTCCGAGACCCCTTCCTGCCTGAATGTCTATGAATCTATGAAATATGACAGCCCCTCAGATCACTTTCCCCTGACTCGTATACACACAGGGTCCCAGCTCCCCTTAAAACCAGGGATCTCATAAACAGATGGCCCCCTCGCCAGATCAAGCCCACGGGGTGGCCTGGTGGAGACACTGCATGCAGCTTGCGTTCTGGATCGGCTACATGTGCAGCTTGCAGCATTTGTACAGCTCTATCCCTGCACGCCGCATGCAACACAAACCGGTCCAAGCATCATGCACATAAGATGCTTGGGGCCAGCCTGGAAGCCATGCTACGGACAGGATGCAGTGCCAGTCTGGGGTTCACTGGGCGCATCTATATAATATGCTGCATCACCGTAGTGATGAGCTACGATGATGTAGATTATCGCTGTGAGAACGTAGTGTTGGCAGGCACTAGCCGTGTCACCACCACTCCTACCTAGATGTCTGCACAGTAACAACTGCCCAGTGGGGTGCACATGGAGATGCGCCCATTGACTGTGCACACTGCATCCTGCATGCACGGTGGGTCAACGAGCCCAATCCAGACAAACCCTCATTCCAGTACGCAGGGCTGATCTGGTACACGTGCCGCATGTAGCGCGCATCCCAGCCAAGCCCTAAGCCGTGTACAGCCCATGCCAGGCAGGCAAGCTGCACAAGGAGCATCAAGGGATCAGAGACCGTTCATGGACCTGATTTCTCTTGATCCGAACCTGCCAGATGCCAGAGCCTGATGTGACCATATGTGTCTCTGTGCTTCAGCCTCCATGCTGCGTTACTGTATTGGCAGCTCCCACTTGGGACAGGCGTTGGTTGGAGTCCAGCAGCTAGAAGTTTTATAGTGTTTGAAATGCGCTCTCTTCATGGATGTTCCCATGGCCAAAAACAATGATCCCATCATGGGAGAAATTTAAAAATATCAACCTTTCCCTGTCCCCAAATTGGGATATTTTAATTTTTTTTCTAATGAACCAAACAGTCCCAAAATTTTTCATTTTGACCTTATCAGTTTTGTCTGGACTTCATCACAGCAGTTGGCAACCTAGAGCCCATGACCCCATTGTATCCACCCTGTGGAAGAAGTTCTTTGCCCGCTTTTGGTAACAGAGGCCTTCTCTGACCCTGCGCGGTGCTGTACTGCAGCAGGGCAGCAAAAAGAAGCAGCACTGGGGAAAAGTGGTAGTAGTCACCTGGTTTTGGTATCAGCCTAGTTTTCCCCTGAGCTGGGTCAGTCTGGCCTAAAAGTGGAAAATGTTGGTGATCTCCCGCCTTATCATATTGATGTGTCCATTACATAGAGTTACACAGACATCCCATGAGCCCTCCTTGCAACCCTCAAGAGAAAAGTGGTTTTGTCTTCCCAATGTGGAACCAGCACTTTCTGATGGCATCTCTGATTGGGAATCTCCTTGATATCACAGGTATCATTCTTGACCACCGTCTCCACAGCCCCATGCACTTCTTCCTGATGAATCTTTCTATCCCGGACCTTGCAACGATCTCTGTCACCACCTAGAAATCCTTAGCCTATTCTCTGCTGAACACCAGGTCCTTGCTCTGTGCTGGATGTGTCGTCCAAGTCCTTTTCTTCTTCTTCTTCCTCGCACCTGACTTCCCTTTCCTCGCCATCTTGGCATAGGATCGGTGCACTGTCATCTGCACAACACTGCACTATGAGACAATCATGAACTGGAAAGCTTGCATCTAAATGGAAACCAGTGCATGGATTTGTGGTTTTCTATTTTGTGCCCTGCACACTGGTAACATCTTTAGTGTATCTTTCCTCCAAGCTAATATCATCAACCGGTTCTTCTGTGAAATCCCTCAGCTAATCAAGCTCGCTTGCTCTGACTTGTACCTCACACAGCTGG
>NW_005843743.1:945-5467 GCF_000455745.1 Alligator sinensis | reverse complement strand
CTCCACACCGCGGTGAAGATCTGAACATACGACACAACGATGAAAACAAAGCAGCCTAGAGCTAAAAACACACTGAAGGCAAGAGCTGCCACCTCCCTGCTGTATGTGTGGGAGCAGGAGAGCTTGAGCTGCTGGGGTATTTCACAGAAGAACTGGTTGATGATATTTGAGTGGCAGAAGGGGAGACTAAAGGTGTTCCCAGTGTGCATTGAAGAGTTGATGGCACCAGCAGCCCAAGCACCGGCAGACATCTGGATGCAAGCTCTCCTGTTCATTATTATCTCATAATGCAGTGGCTTGCAGATGGCAACGTACCGGTCATATGCCATGATGGTGAGGAATGCAAGATTGGCTGCAGAAAAGTGAAGAAGAGAAAGACCTGGGACACACATCCAGCATAGGAAATTGTCCTGGTTTTCTACATGCTACCTTTCACACTAGTAACACCTTTAGTGTATCTTTCCAGGAAGCTAATATCATCAACCAGTTCTTCTGTGAAATCCCTCAGCTAATCAAGCACACTTGCTCTGACTTTTTCCTTACACAACTTGAAATAATTGTTGGTGTTTGCATAACTTTAGACCCGTTTTGTTTTCATAATTGTATCATACAGTCAGATAGTCAACACAGTGCCCATCTGAGCAAGGACAGCACAAAGACTTCTCACCTTCCTTCATCACCTCATTCTGTCTCCTTATTGATTAGCATGGGCACCTGTCCCTATATGAAACCTATCTCCAGGTCCCCATCAGGTCTTGGCCTCATAGAAGCCATTCTCTGTTCTGTGCTGGATCCAATAATCAAGCCAGTTATGTACAGCATGAGGAACAAGGACCTTAAATGTGCCCCGTGGTTGCATCCCCTACTCCTGCTGCTGCCACTGTCCCCCACAGACCCAGGCAACGGGAGCCCCAATGCTGGCCATGCCCCAATCCAGGTGCAGGCTCTGGCTCCACAGGGTGCCAGGTTCAGGAGGGAACAGCAGTAGTGGTGCACAGGTCCTTTCTTCCAGGATCTGCTCCCAGTCCAGGTGGGACACCTGCAAGGGAGTGCGGTGGAGACAATGCCCGAAAATTCGCAAACAACATTTTTCCATTGATTTTGTTGGTCTAATAAAAATATAGCATCTACCCCATAAACGTGCCTTTCAAAATGGCCACAGTTTTGAAGCGTGGGATGTTCGGTTCATGAGATATTGCAGACTTTTTAATTAGAGTGGCTTCCAAGACCTGCTCTAATTCAAATGCCAGCGTCTTCCCCCTGCCCCAGAGCATGTGTAAAGATGCCCATATGCAGGCATAGGGAACTAGGGATGGATCATGATCCCACCAGTTGTCTTGAGAGACCAGAACAGTCCATGGCTTTAACACCTGAGGTCTCCATTCATGCTCTATTTCTGTGTGAATGATACAGATAACTTGATGTGCAATGAGGCTGACGGGCTCAGGGATGAAGGCTGGAGCAACTCTTTTCATACCTGGCTTATCTGCTCATACCCAGCCCATGTGAACAGTGGCAAAGCAGCTGCCCCTGCTCACGTCCGTTCAAAGAACTGCTGATTCCTATTCTCCTAAAGCAGACCCCTAGACAAGGAATGACAGGACCCACAAAACATCCCACCCATCTGAACTCTTCTCAGCTGATAACCCTCACCCTCCCACCCCAAAACGCGCTCATGCACACGCACACACCCCCCAGGCTCAGCTGAGTCTATGAACTGAATAAATTCTCTCAGCCACTGTGTCTGAGCTTTCTGATCCAACATCTTAGAAGAGACTGCCACTGTCTAGAGGTCCTCAACTCAATGCCTCCAGAGGCTCTCTGCTTATTCTATCAAGCGTTTGCCCTAGGCCTTTATTGCTAGTCAGAGCAACAGCTATTCCGATAGGTGCTGTTCTTCCATTTAACCAAAGAGTATTAAATCCAAGGTACAGCAGGTCGGCTTTGAGAGAGGCAGGGTGTGAAGGCATGCAAGGGCTAAAGACTAGGAAGGTCCTACACTAGGTACTAATGGCAGTCAATTCTGTTTCATCACAGAGTGAAATGAAAGCCCAAACTGTGTGCAAATGCAAAAAACTGTACATGTGTGGCATATACGCTGCATATACGCAGTTCCGTCTCATAAAGTGAAGTAGAATCTGGCACCAAGACCTAGGAATTGTTCCAGTGTAAGTATTTCCATATATACCCTTCTCCTACCTGAGCTGGGACCCACATTTTATTGATTAATTATCTGTTCACATCACTATCAGCGGCATTGCCATCAGTGACTTGAAATTGCATAATTTTGGTTGAATTCATAATGATATATTCTTTACTTTCCTAATGTCCTCCCAACTTTTTTTCAAAAACCTACTCTGTGCACACATGAAGTTCATTATCCTATTTTTAAGTAACTTGCTTTTAAATGAAACTAAAGGTTAAATGTAGGTTAAACAACTGTTAGGGGGCATATTGATGCTTCAGTATTAACTCAAGCCATACTTAGCTTAATGCAGATCTTTGGACCTCTGAGTCTAGAGCAGAAGCAATAATGATGAGCATCATTATAGAATCATAGCACTGGAAATACCCCTAAGGGTCATATGGCCCAACCCCCTCCATCCTTCCCTATTTAGTAAGGGAGAACAGTTATTCACCCTCTCCTTCATGGCAGTTTTTTCAGATATTAGAAGACTGCTATGATATTCCTTTTAACTGACTTTTCTGTAAGCTAAAGTTGCTTAGTTCTCAGTGTCCTTAGACCCGCACGGCTACAACCTACACCCCTGTTTTACATCTAGTACTCCTGTTGTTGCACCCCAAAACTGCATGAATGTTTCTGTAGCTACATCAAATTCCATGTTCATATTGAGTCTGTGACCCACCTTTTCAACCATGATACCACCCAGGAATTTTAACCCAGGCTGTATTTGTGCTTTTGATTCTTCTCCCCTATGTGCAGCAAGTTGCATTTATTTCGTGGCCTTCGTCTTATTTTTTCAAGCCCAGCACCCCAATCTATCCCTATCCATATGAACTCTATTCCTGTCCCCTAAAATGTTTGCATTTCATTCCAGTTTCACACCATCTGGAGATTTGCCTGTATAGTCTGTCAGCTGAATAATTGATTGCACCAATCAGTAAACAAAACTCTTTAATTCTTCATTATCTTGCAATTGATGGGATATATTTTAGATGGTGCAAAGACAGTAAAATTGATGCATGAAACATTAGTTTCCCACTTCAACAGTGTCAACCAAAATGATAAAAGCCAAGTCTTTGACCTTACAAAGTTACAGAATTAACCTACCACCTTTATTTTTAATATGCAAGATTCACACAATATTATGAAAAATGACTAAGTTAATTTGTAAATTAGAAAACAAAAATATAAGAGAAGGAAAGTCATGAAAGAAAGATGGACATATTGTTCCTGGAGCGGATCAGCCTGTGGAGCAGTTGCTTGAGGGCAGCTTGGATCTCCCTGTTCCTCATGCTGTAGATGACCGGATTCATCAATGGAGGCACCACACAATACAGAACAGCCGCCAGGAGATCCAGAGGGGACGGGGTGTCAGAGATGGGCTTCGTGTAGGCAATGCCGCCAGTGGAAAGAAGCAGGGAGACCACGATAAGGTGAGGAATGCAGGTAGAGAAGGCTTTTTGCCGGCCCTGCTCGGAGGGGATTCTCCACACCACAGTGAAGATCTGAACATAGGACACAACGATGAAAACAAAACAGCCTAGAGCTAAAAACACACTGAAGGCAAGAGCTGCCACTGCCCTGCTGTATGTGTGGGAGCAGGAGAGCTTGAGCAGCTGGGGCACTTCACAGAAGAACTGGTTGATGATATTGAGTGGCAGAAGGGGAGACTAAAGGTTCCCAGTGTGCAGTGCAGAGTTGATAACACTAGCAGTCCAAGCACCGGCAGCCATCTGGACACAAGCTCTCCTGTTCATTATCATCTCATAATGCAGTGGCTTGCAGATGGCAACGTACCGGTCATATGCCATGATGGTGAGGAATGCAAGATCGGCTGCACAACAGAGGAAGAAGAGAGAGACCTGGGACACACATCCAGCATGAGAAATTGTCCTGGTGTTTAAGAGAGAATTGGCCATGGACTTGGGGACAATGACATAGATGGAGCCAAGGTCAAGGATGGACAAATTTGCCAAAAAACTGTACATGGGGCTGTGGAGGTGGTGGTCCGTAGTTACAACAGTGATGACAAGGAGGTTCCCCACCAGAGCTGCCAGGTACGCTGCCAGAAAGATGACAAAGTGTAAGATCTGCAGCTGCCGAGTGTCCGAGAAGCCCAGGAGGAGGAACTCGGTTACAGTGGTCCCGTTGGGCATCTTCCTTCCCAGGGCACCGTGCAAGTCCTGGGTATAATAAAACAAGGGCAGTGGTAAGGAGGAGAGTAACAAACTCAGTGGCTTTGATATTCCCATCGATAACGTCTCCAAATTTCATGCTAAGAATGAAAAAATTTCATTTTTCTTCCCATGAAATATTTGATTTTAATAAATGATTTTT
>NW_005843743.1:0-818 GCF_000455745.1 Alligator sinensis | reverse complement strand
TCAATAGATCTCACCTAGAAAATGTATGCTGGAAACAAATATGTATGAAATAAAAGATATTATACAAAAAAAATGAATTCCTTAGAGGTCCCAATCCCACTCCTCTCCTCTTCCCACCCTACTTCCAATATGCTATATAACATTATCCGTATTCATAGCAAAAACATTGAAAACGTCTTCATTCACTCTTGTAGCTTTGAATCTATTATACAGAAAATGCAGAATGATTTGTGTAGCCAGGTTTTCCAACTTTTAATGTTTTAATATTTCCTCTGCATCTTACTAAGACAGGACACTTCACCAATGCAGAAAACTTACTGAAATTGTTTCTGTGGAAGCTTCCTCGTCTCTTGTGTCACATTCAGGCTTCCTCTGCCGAGATCCTTTGCTCTTGTCCAGTTGATCTCTCAGATCTCCTCTGCACCAACCACTAGTCTGGGTCCCCAGAACCACAGCTAACTCAGAGGTCTTTCTCTGCTCCCTCGTCACTGAACGACCGAAGTGAATCCAACCAGGTTTCTGAGTGTGCAGCTGACCTCAACCCCGCCTTGTAGAAAAGGGGTGAAGCAATACAGTAATTTTTCAGTTGTTTTCTTCCAAAGGCTCCTGGGACTCGTTCCTTAGAGTCCTGCACAGCTCAGAAGGAAAAGCCCAGATGTAAACAGTCCGAGCTGTACAGATGTTAGCAGAACAGCACAGCTATGCTCTGGTTTAATCTCCCTCACAACACAAGTCATGGGATCTCTGAGAAGGCCCTGAGCTTCTCTGTCTTGCTCAGTTGTCCCATTGAGCCAGACTGGGCACCTTAGGATGCAGGG
>NW_005843742.1:55239-55482 GCF_000455745.1 Alligator sinensis | reverse complement strand
GCCAGCCAGGAGACGCTCCTGGTCCACCTCGTGGTCACGACGAAGCGGCAAAGGTGTCTGTAAAGTGCGCACCAGACTGATTTTGGAGTCTGTCACAGTCACTGGGAACGTGGGTCAGGACACCCGAGAGGGTAAAGGCTCTCCACTGAATGAGTCACCCAGGCTGAGCAGGGTCCGAAGAGACGGCGCCAGGGTGTTGGCAGGAGTAAGTATTCGCTTTCCTTGTGTCACTTGAGTAGTCTT
>NW_005843742.1:52286-53294 GCF_000455745.1 Alligator sinensis | reverse complement strand
AATCAGCGCATGGTGAATCTGATGTTTATTGGGCAAGCAGCCCCAGATATAAGGAAAAAGCTGCAAAAGACTGAGGGGGCAGCGGGTAAACCGCTTTCAGAACTCATAGAGATTGCATATAAAGTTTATGGGAATCGTGATCAGGTGGCAGAGAGGAGGGAGAAAAAGCGTGGACAAAAACAGATGACAATGCTAGCAGCTGCCTTGGGCAAAAGCGCAAACACTGGCGGGGGATGGAAGAAAAAACCTGAGGGGGGGCAAAAAAAAAAAAAGGCCGACCTAAGCCTGACGAATGTGCATATTGCCGAGAAAAGGGACATTGAAAGAGAGATTGCCCTAAGCTAAAAGACAAACAAAAAAAAAGTCAGCGGGGGGGCCGCCAGATGCGGGTGAACTCCTCGGAAAAAAATTCAAGCTAAAGGAGACCAAAAAGCTCCCTTTAGCTAAAAAAAGTGAAAAATATGTGACTATAAAAGGTATAGAGAGAAGACAAACTAGATTGCCTGTATGTAAGCCCCTCCTCACAAAAGTTAGAAATAATATGTTAGAGCATGCTTTTATAGTTTCCTCCGCCTGTCCCGTAGCTCTCTTGGGACGAGATTTACTGACTAAACTGCAAGCTGAAATCTTCTTCCGTAAAGATCAAATTGTTGTGCAGCTACCTATAAAGCAGGGCTCAAATTACCAAATGGCCCTCCGAGGAGCTGAGACTGTGTCAGAAGCCAAAGGAATTGAGATTTTAAAAAATGTTGATTCATGTGTGTGGGCAGATGGGACTCCTGCTCGGGCAAAATACATAAATCCAGTCAAGATTTCCCTGAAGGAGGGAGAGGGTCCTGTGTGTGTAAAACAGTATCCTCTGAAGAAAACCACCCGCGCAGGTTTGAAGCCGCTGATTGAAAAATTCAAACAATATGGGTGGTTAATAGAGGGATCACCCCCCTTTAATACCCCGATCCTGGGTGTGCCCAAAGCAGATGGTGCCTCCTTCAGGTTAGTGCAAGACTT
>NW_005843742.1:50640-50869 GCF_000455745.1 Alligator sinensis | reverse complement strand
CCCTTTTACTTAGAAGATTATAAAGCAAAGTATGGCCCAGGATCAGATAAGCTAGCCGCAGAGCTCAAGGCTATTAAGAACCCTCAGGGATGATAGATTATACCCGGAGAAAAAGTATTAATACCTCGATGCTTATTAAAAAAAATACTCCACCGGTTACATTATTCCACTCACATGGGAGACACTGCGATGAGAGACTTGTTAACTCGTCCAATGGTGGCTCCCGGAA
>NW_005843742.1:44706-49953 GCF_000455745.1 Alligator sinensis | reverse complement strand
ACGTTATCGCCCTGCAGTCTGTTTTGTCGTCCCTACACAGGTTTGCTGCACCCTTCCAGAGCCTCCCGCTTGACGCACCGATCCACAACTTTAAACCGGGTGACCAGGTCCTAGTACAAAAATAAAAAAAAAATCCCCTCACGGAAAGGTGAGAGGGACCCTACCAGGTGCTGCTGACTACACACACAGCTGTTCGCTTATCAAACAGCGATAAGTGGACCCATTGCTCGAAAATAAAGCCTTTTCATCAGAAGGACACCAACTCCCAGGGTGTGGTCACTCTGAAAGCTGATAACACCCGGGAACAAAAAGCCGACAAGTGGACCAATAAGCCAATAGGAAATCTAAAATTACGCTTACAAAGATGTGGGCCCTAGTCTATTTGTTAAAGCTCTTGTCCCTTTTAGATATATCAAACCCAGCTATTATGCCCACCTGTTGTAAGTGTCCCCAAAGCGGGGGTGGAACCCTCACTAAAGCTAACTACAAACTTTCAAAGTCTACAATACTTAGTGCCTTCCTGCACCCCATTTCCCGGTGCTGCCTGCGTCAAAAAATTATAATTCAATCTGGCGATAAAACACCGCTGTGTATAAAGCCAGACCCAAAAATCTGGTCTATAATCCTCAAAGATTGGCCTTCAAGCCTTCAACCCGTCAGTAGTATATGGGAACCTAAAAGCCCACCTACAGACCCATGGATAAAAAACGAATGGGTGACCCTTCTCAAGGATTCAGCCCGGGCTCTAACTAACCAAAGTTGTCTTTTGTGTGCGCTTACCCCTGTTTCTAGTGATGAGGGAGTCCCTTTCTTGCCTATCCCCCTCAATAGGACTGGTATAGTCTCAAATTGGGGTTTTAACCGGAATTTCTCTTTGCGATATAATGGTTCTAGGAGAATTATGGTGGCAAAAATTACTAGATCTATTTGCATTTCCCAACACGGAAGTGGATTTAAAGTGGGACAGTCAAGATACAAAAAAACATGGATTTCTAAGAAAGTTGCCCCCTAGAAGGGTGCATAGACATGCGCAAATGTCTCACATAACAAGTTTGACAATTATAGCTGCCTATTGGATAAAAAGTGGATTTCAGTTTGGGGCATTAATTATACCCACTATCAAAATAATACCAAAGCGAGTGGGAGTTCAACAAAAAAAAGCTCACTAACTCTAACTTTAATGAGCTCTCGTTCCACCATCACAAATGAAGCCTGTGGGCTATGGTGGATTTGTGGGCGATGGGCATATAGACAGCTTCCCACCAATTGGGCTGGGACTTGTTATTTGGGGGTTTTAATTCCAGGCGTTTGGATAACACAACCCAAAACTCATCGAGTCAAACGCAATACTGATGTTTCTTTTGAGGACATTGCAGCAGGGGGAGGCCAAAAATAAAAAAATGATGAGTGGCCAGCAGAAAAAATCATTCAATACTATGGTCCAACAACTTAAAAGCCAAACATGGTTAAAAAACCCCCCCACATATTTAACAAATCGAATTATTAGACTCCAGGCCGTAGTAGAAATTGTTACCAATAAAACTGCCGCAGCCCTGCGTCTGATTAACAACCAGCTCACTCAACTACATACTACGGTACTGCAAAACCGCTTAGCTCTTGACTACTTACTTGCAAGTGAAGGGGGGGTGTGCAGAAAATTAAATTTATCAAATTGTTGTGTTAAAATTGATAATAACGGTGAATTAATAAAGGCCTTAGCGGATAAAATACAGGAGGTAGCGCATGTCCCAGTCCAAACATAAAACGGGTAAAATTTTGATCCTGGCTCCCTAATTTTGGATGGTTAAGGGGAGCGTTCTTAATCTTTTGTCTGCTAATGTTGATACTTTGTTTGCTTCCCTATATTATACCCTGCATCATGGCTCTTATAGGGGAATTGTGGTAAAAATATGTTATAATCTAGTCATTATGATTTTGCAATAACGTTTGTGTAGCAGCTGTGTGGTAAAAAAATGTCTCATCTCCCTACACAAAGGCTTCACAGCTGAGAACTGTTTAGTTTCACTACATAATTGCTTCTGCATATTATCACACTTGCTTCTGCTAAGGTATGTAGGCCAATGATAGATTTACGAGTAGCACTAGACTTCTGCAGACATAGCCGGGAACAGATGCAACAAATAACTCCTTACGAGAGATAAGAGAAGAGGGACAGGGAGAGATGCTGATGTGAAGAACTCAGACCTTGACCGAAAAATAACCGAAATGGACTTAAGGACGGCCCCAGGGAGGAGATTTAAGATGTAAATGAGACATATATGTAAACCGTCATAGAACATGTACCTGCTAGACATATGTTGTAAGACGTAATACTTGGGCTGCCAATAATTACGCGACACGTTAGAATCTTTTGTTTATGTTAGCTATAAAAAGGAACCCCAGACTCTGTTTGGGGTCGACACGGATTTGAGTAAATTAAGCTCCCTTGTCGAACTTGTTTGCAAACAATAAATCTGAACTTGGACCCAGCCTGTGTGTGACTCTCTCCTAGGGGTGGATTGGACAAGCCTCCAGGGGCACGAAACTAGCCATTTGTGCAACAAGATGAGGCACTGGGGTGTGTCTTTGTGAGAGAGGAGGCATTGGGCTGTGTGCACGTGTATGTGAGGAGGCATGTGGTAGGTGTGTGAGTTTCTGTGAGTGTGAGTAGTGGGGTGTGTGTGTGTGTGGAGGCACAGGGGTTCGTGTGTGTGTGTGTGTGTGTGTGTGTGTGTGTGATGGGGAGGCACTACAGTGTGTTGTCTGTATATGTTTGTGTGTGCAAGATGAGGCACTGGTGTGTATCTCTGTGCCAAAGGAGGCCCCAGGTATGTGCATATGTGTGCGTGTCTGTGAGTGTATGTGAGGAGGCACAGGGCTGTGTGTGTATGTGTGAGTATGAGCAGGCACAGCAGGGGTGTATGCACGAATGTGTGTGTATGAAGAAGCACAGAAGTGTGTGTGTGTGTGCGCGCATGTGAGCGTGAGTCACAGGACTGGAGCGTGTGTGTGTATAAGGGAGGAGGCATGTGTATTCAAGGATGCACAGGGTGTGGGTGTGTGTCTGTTTCTGAGGAGGCCCAGGTGAGTGTGTGTGTGTTTGTGTGTGTGTGAGCAGGCACGTGGTTGTGTGTGTGTGTGTGAGAGAGGAGGCACCGGGTTGTCTGCATGCGTATATGAGGAGACATAGGGTGTGTGTGTGTCTGTGTGTACGTGAGGAGACACAGGGGTGTGTGCGTGCATGTATGTGTGTGTGTATGAAGAGGGGTGTGTCTGGATGTACGTGTGTGAGACAGAGAGAGAGAGAGAAGGCACTGGGATGTGTAGTGTGTGTGTGTGTGTATGTGAGGACACACGGGGTGGGGTGTGTTTACATGTGTGTTTGAGGAGGCACAAAGGTGTGTGTGTGTAAATATGAGCAGGAACAGGGGTATGTGCATGCATGTATGTGTGTGTGTATGAACAGGCACAGAAGTATGTGCATTGTGTGAATGTGTGTGAGCATGAGATGTGGCACCGGGGTGTGTCTGTGTGTATGAGAGAGAAGGCACCAGGCTGTGTGCATGTGTATGTGAGGAGGCACAGGGTGTCTGTATGTGTGTGTCCATGTGCAGAGGCACAGGGTTGCGTGCGTGTGTGAAGAGGCACAGGGATGTGTGTGTGTGTGTGTGTGTGTGTGTGTGTGTGTGTTAGGAGGTACAGGGTTGCATCTGTGTGTGTGTCAAGAGGCACACAGGGTGGGGGGGTGAGAGAGAGCAAGACAGAGAGGCACAAGGATATTTCATGTGCATGTTTGTCAGGAGGCACCGGGCTGTGTGTGTGTGCGCAAGACAAGCACTGGTGTGTTTCTGTGTATGTGAGGAGGCACATGGTGTGTGTATGTAAGTGTGTGTGTGTGTGTGTGAGAGAGAGAGAGGAGGGAGAAGGGTGTGTCTGCATGCATGTGTGTGTGTGTGTGTAAATAGGCAGAGGTGTGTGTGTCAGAAGGCATGGGGTGTTTTTCTGTATGTTTGTATTTGTGTGAGAGGAGGCACACGGGTGTTTTTGTGTGTTGTGTGAAGAGGCACATGGGTTTGTGTGTTTGAGTGTGAGGAGGCACAGGGTGTGTGTACATTCATGTACGTGTGAGTATGAAGAGGGTTGGATGTGGATGTGTGTGTGCCTGTGTGTGTGAGAGAGAGGGGAGGCACAGGGGTGTGTGGTGTGTGTGTGTGTAGGCAGCAGGCTGTGTATGTGTGTGTGTGTGTGTGTGTGTGTGTGTGAGGAGGCACAGAAGTCTGTGCATTGTGTAAATGTGTATGAGCACGAGATGCGGCACTGGGGTGTGACTGTGTGAGAGAGAGGAGGCACTGGGCTGTGTGCACGTGTATTCGTAGAGGTAATGGGTGTTTGTGGGATGTGTGTGTGAGGAGGCACAGGTGAGTGTGTGTGTGTTTATGAGGACACAAATAGTTGTGTGTGTGTGTGGTGAGGCACACAGGGGTGTGTGTGTGTGTGTGAGTGTAAGCAGACACGGGTGTGTGCCTATATGTATGTATGTGCTTATCAAGAGGCAGAGGGGTGTGTGTGCGCGCATGTGGAGGCACCGGGCTCTATGCGGGTGTGTGTGAGGAGACACAGGGGATGAGTGTGTGTCTGTGTCTGTGTACATGCACGAGATGAAGTACTGGGATGTGTCTGCATGTGTCTGTGTGTGTGAGAGAGGAGGCACCAGGCTGTGTGCCAGTGTCCAGTGTATGTGAGGAGGCACAGGGTGTGTGTGTGCGTGTGCGTGTGTGTGTGTGTGTGTGTGTGTGTGTGTGAGACGAGCACTGGTGTGTTTCTATGTATGTGAGGAGGCACAGGGGTGTGTCCGTGTGTGTCTGTGAGGAGGCATAGGGGGGCGCTGTGTTTTTGTATGTTTGTGTTTGTGTGAAAGGAGGTACACGGGTGTATTTGTTTGTGAAGAGATACATATGTTTGTGTGTGTGAGTGTGAGGAGGCACAGGGTGTGTGTGCATTCATGTATGTGTGTGTATGAAGGGGTGTATGTGGATGTGTGTGTGTCTGTGTGTGTGAGAGAGAGAAAGAGGGGAGGCACAGGGGTGTGCCGTGTGTGTGTAGGCAGTGGGCTGTTTGTGTGTATGTGTGAGAGGAGGCACAAGGCTGTGTGCATGTGTGTAGGCATATGGGGGATAGATTCATAGATTCATAGATGTTAGGGTCGGAAGGGACCTCAATAGATCATCGAGTCCGACCCCCTGCATG
>NW_005843742.1:39237-43036 GCF_000455745.1 Alligator sinensis | reverse complement strand
TGTTTCCACTTTTTGTGTGCTCCCCTTTTGGCCCTTAGGCTGCCCTGGATTTCTGTGGTCAGCCAGGGAAGCCTCCTGGCCCCTTTCCCCCTTTTGCCTTTCCTCGGGGATCGTCTTGCTTTGTGCCCGAAGAATCGTTTCCTTAAGGCACAGCCACCCTTCTTGGGCTCCCATCACTTCAAAACTCCTACTCTGCAGTGCGTCCTTGACTAATCGCCTGAGTTCATTGAAATCAGCTTTCCTAAAGTCTAGCACTTTCACCCTACTAGTTACCTTACCCACTCGACGTCTTATGGTGAATTCTGTTATTAGGTGATCACTGACCCCCAGATGGCTACCGATCTGTAGGTCCCCTACCATGTCATCCCCCGTTGCCAATACCAGATCCAGTATGGCATTCCCCCTAGTGGGACCATGTACCTCCTGTGTCAGGTGGAGGTCCTGTACACAGGTTAGAAACCTGCGTGAGCGGTGGGACTTTGCTGTCTGTGTCTCCCAGCAGATGTCCGGGTAGTTTAGGTCCCCCATGACTACCGCCTCTTTAGCTTTTATGGTCTCCGAGAGTTGCCTCAGGAGCCCCGAATCTCTTTCTTCCCCTTGATGTGGGGGTCTGTAGCAGACCCTTACCACCAAATCCCTTTCTCCTTGCCCCCCATGTAGCCTAACCCACAATCCTTCTACCTCCTCATCCTTGGATTCCGTCTTGATGAGGGTCGATGTATATCGCTCACTGACATAGAGCGCAACCCCTCCCCCTTTCTTCCCCACCCTGTCCTTTCTGTACAATCTATAGCCCTCAATATGTACCGCCCAGTCGTGGGATGAATCCCACCAGGTTTCCGTTAGCCCCACTAAGTCATAGGTGTTTAGTGCAAGCAGGAGCGCTAGTTCATCCTCCTTGTTCCCCATGCTCCTAGCATTAGTATATAGGCACTTGAGCCCTGCGACAGGTGCCTTTGCTGCCCCCCCGCTCCGAGTCCCAAGGGGCCCTTAATGAGCAGGGACAGGGTGTGTGTGTGCATGTATGTGTGTGTGCTTGAAAAGGCACAGATGTGTGTCTCTGTGTGTGCGTGTGAGCACAAAACTCATCACTGGGGTGTGTCTGTGCATGTGACACGGGAGGCACTCACACACTTGGGCTGTGTGCACGTGTATTCAAGGAGGCACGGGGGGGTGTGGGTGTGTGTTTGCCTGTGCATGTGGGTATATGAGGAAACATGGATAAGTGTGTGTGCTTGTGTGTGTGTGTCAGAATGCCCATGGTTGTGTATGTGTGAGGAGACATACAGGTGTGTGTGTGTGAATGTGAGCAGGTGAGCAGGCACAGGGGTGTTTGCATGCAAGTATGTGTGTAGGTATAAAGTGGCACAGAGGTAGCATTCATGTGTGTGTGTGTGTGTGAAGAGGCATGGGGGTGTGTGTGTGCATGTGCGTGCATAGTGCACCCCATCCTGGATTTCTTTAACTGTGGTCTGTATTTCACTACTAACTGTATGCTCCCCACACCCAGCAGAGACCCACAAGCACAGCCCCAGGCGTCTCCAGCCAGCCGCCCTATTCCCCTGTCCCAACACCAGGACGAAGACACCTCGCCGTGTTGAACGTTCCCAGAGAGACCCTAGCGAGTGCCCGCAGGAAGCGCCATGCTCCTTACCGCAGTGTCTGCACCTTGCAGCTGGGATGTCTCAGTCCCTCGCACAGCAGCCGCACGCCGTCAGCCCTCAGATCACGGTTACCACGCAGGTCCAGCTCCGTCAGGCTGGGGCTGGTGCTGAGAGCAGCGGCGAGATCCCCACAGCAGGCGGGTGTGAGAAGGCAACGCCGCAACCTGGAGGAGAGAGAAGCATGGCGCAGAGTGAGCAGGGCATGAACGAGGCCATGGCAGAAGCTGTGCCAGGCAGCCGGCTGCGCCAGCCACCCCCCGCCCCCGCCTCTCCTGAAGGACATGCACATGAAGGACCAGGCACGAAGGTTCACAGTTCACCTTTGAAACTTGGACCTTTCAAAGGGGTGTGTGTGTGTGTGTGTGTGTTTTAGAGAGAGAGAGAGGAGGCACACGGTGTGTGTGCGTGCATGAGGCGGCACATGGATGTGTCTGTGTGAGTGTGAGCAGGCACAGGGAGTGTGTGCATTCATGTATGTGTGTGTGTATGAAGAGGCACAGAAGTGTGTGTGTGTTTGAGGTGGCACATAGTTATGTGTGTGTGAGGAGGCACATGGGGGGGTGTGAGTGTTAGAAGGCACAGGGGAAGTATACATGCATGCATGTGTGCATGAAGAGAGGTGTGTGTAGATGTGTGTGTGAGAGAGAGAGAGAGAGAGGAGGCAAACAGGTGTGTCGTGTGTGTGTTTGTGCATAGGCATCAGGCTTTTTCGTGTGTATGTGAGGAGGCACAGGGTGTGTGTGTTTGTGTGTGTGTATTTGTGTGAGAGGAGGAACATGGGTTTGTGTGTGTGAGTATGAGAAGGCACAGGGTGTCTGAGCATGCATTTATTTGTGTGTGTATGAAGAGGCAAAGGCGTGTGTGTGTGTGTCTGCGCAAGTTTGAGGAGCAGGGGTGTGTATGTGATTACGAGCAGGCAAAGGGGGAGTTTGCATGCATATATGTGTGTGTATGAAGAGGCACAGTAGTGTGTCTGTGTGTGTGCGTGCATGTACGTGCATGTGTGCACAAGATACAGGACTGGGGTTTGTCTGTGCATGTGTGTGAGGGAGGAGGCACTGGGTTGTGTGCATGTGTATTCAAGGAGGCACAGTGGGTGTGTGGGTGTGAGGAGGCACAGGTGAGTGTGTGTGTATGTGTGTGAGGATGCACATGGTTGTGCATGTGTGTGTGAGGATGCACATGGGTTTGTGTGTGTCTGTGAGGAAGCACGGGATGTGTGTGTGTATGTGTGTGTGTGTGTGTGTGTGTGTGTGTGTGTGAAGAGGCACACAGGTGTGTGTGTGAGTGTGAGCGGGCAAAGGGGTGCATGCATGCATGTATGTGTGTGTGTGTATGAAGCACAGAGGGGTGTGTTTGTGTGTGTGTGTTAGGAGGCACAGGGTTGTGTCCATCTGTGTGTCAAGAGGCACATGGGGGTCTGTGTGTGTGTGTGAGAGAGAGACATAGAGAGCCACAAGGATGTGTTGTGTGTGTGTGCGTAACAAGCACTGGCCTGTTTTGTCTAAGTGAGAGGGGGCACAGTGGGGGGGTGTGCAGGGGAGGAAGAGGGTGTGTGTGAGGAGGAACATAGTTGTGTGTGTTTGAGGAGGCACATGGGGGGTGCTCGCATGTATGTGTGTGAGTATGAAGAGGGGTGTGTGGATGTGTGGATGTGTGATAGAGAAGGCACTGGGGTGTGTTGTGTGTGTGTGTGTGTGTGTGTGAGAGAGAGGAGGCATACAGTTATATGTGTGTCAGGACGCATAGATTCATAGATGTTAGGGTCGGAAGGGACCTCAATAGATCATTGAGTCCGACCCCCTGCATAGGCAGAAAAGAGTGCTGGGTTCAGAAGACCCCAGCTAGATGCTTATCTAACCTCCTCTTGAAGACCCCCAGGGTAGGGGAGAGCACCACCTCCCTTGGGAGCCCGTTCCACACCTTGGCCACTCGAACTGTGAAGAAGTTCTTCCTAATGTCCAATCTAAATCTGCTCTCTGCTAGCTTATGGCCATTATTTCTTGTAACCCCCGGGGGCGCCTTGGTGAGTAGAGCCTCACCAATTCCCTTCTGTGCCCCCGTGATGAACTTATAGGCAGCCACAAGGTCGCCTCTCAACCTTCTCTTGCGGAGGCTGAAAAGGTCCAGGTTCT
>NW_005843742.1:38408-38655 GCF_000455745.1 Alligator sinensis | reverse complement strand
GGCCTGCCGACTTAAAGGCATCCAGTTCTTCCAAGTGACTCTGCACCAACTCAGGGTCTGCGCATGGAAGTCTGGCGCCTTGCTGCTGCCTCTCTACAACCCCAGTGAGAGACTTGTTGTGCCCCTCACTTAGGAACACTGAGGCAAAGAACTCGTTGAGGAGTTCAGCCTTGTCCCCCCTGTCCGGCACCAATTGTTTCTGCCCATTTAGCAGGGGTCCTATTCCTCCCTGGGCCTTCCTTTTACT
>NW_005843742.1:23448-38043 GCF_000455745.1 Alligator sinensis | reverse complement strand
ATCAGCTTTCCTAAAGTCTAGCACTTTCACCCTAGTAGTTACCTTACACACTCGACGTCTTATGCTAAATTCTATTATTAGGTGATCACTGACCCCCAGATGGCTACCGATCTGTAGGTCCCCTACCATGTCATCCCCCGTTGCCAATACCAGATCCAGTATGGCATTCCCCCTAGTGGGACCATGTACCTCCTTTGCATAGGGAGGGTCTGAGTGTAAGCAGTGACAGTGCAGGTGTGCATGCATGTGTGTGTATGAAGAGGTACAGAGGTGTATGTATCTGTGTGTGTGTGTGGAGGCACAGGGATGTGTGCATGTGTGTGTCTGTGAGAGAGGAGGCACTACAGTGTGTTGTGTGTGTATATTTGTGTGTGCGAGATGAGGCACTGGGATGTCTGTGTGAGAGAGGAGGCACCGGGCTGTGTGCACATGTATGTGAGGAGACATAGGGTGTGTGTGTGCCTGTGAGTGTCTGTATGTACGTGAGGAGGCACAGGGGTATGTGTGTGCAGGCATGTGTGTGTGTGTGTATGAAGAGGCACAGAAGTGTGTGTGTGTGTGTGTGTGTGTGTGCACGTGCGCGCATGTAAGTGCAAGATGAGGCACTGGGGTGTGTCTGTGTGTGTGAGAGGAGGCACTGGGCTGTGTGCATGTGTATGTGAGGAGGCACAGGGTGTGTTGGTATATGTGTGTGTCTGTGAGTATGTGTGTGAGGAGGCACAGGATTGTGTGTGCGTGTGAGGAGGCACACGGGGTGTGAGAGAGGATGCACATGCATGTGTGTCTGCCTGAGTGAGAGGCAGCACAATGAGGGGCACATGCACACACACACACACTGTATGTGGGGGAGGACCGGGGTGTGTGTATGTGAGGTGGCACATGGTTGTATGTGTGAGGAGGAACATGGGTGTTTGTGTGTGAGGAGGCACACGGGTATGTGTGAGTGTGAGAAGGCACAGGGTGTGTCTGTGTGAGTGCATTTATGTGCGTGTATGAAGAGTCTGGATGTGGATGTGTGTGTGTGAGAAAGAGAGAGAGGAGGCACTGGGGTGTGTCATGTTTGCGTGTGCGTGTGTGTTAGGAGGCACAGTAGCTGTGTGTATGTGTGAGAGAGAGGAGGCACACAGGTGTGTGTGGGAGGAGGCACATGGATGTGTGTGTGTGAGGAGGCACAAGGGGTGTGTATTTGCAAGCATGTGTGTAGATGAAGGGGTGTGTGGATGTGTGTGTGTCAGAGAGAGAGGAGGCACTGGGGGTGTATAAGGAGGAACATGGATGTGTGTGTGTGTGTGTGTGTGTGGGGAGGCACGGGTGTGTGAGAGGAGGCACAGGGGTGTGTGTATGAGTGTGTTTGTGGGCAGAGGCACAGAGGGATGTGTGTATGCGAGATAATGGAGGCATATGGTTATACGTGTGTGAGCAGGCACGGGGGGTGTGAGTGTAAGCAGTCACAGTGCAGGTGTGCATGCATGTGTGTGTGTATGAAGAGGTACAGAGTTGAGTGTATCTGTGTGTGTGTGTGTGTGTGTAGGCACAGGGGTGCATGCATGTGTGTGTGTGAGAGAGGAGTCACTACAGTGTGTTGTGTGTGTATACTTGTGTGTGCAAGATGAAGCACTGTGGTGTGTCTGTGTGAGAGGAGGCACCAGGCCGTCTACGTGTGTATGTGAGGAGACACTGGGTGTGTGTGTGATGTGTGTACATGAGGAGGCACAGGGGTGTATGCGTGCATGTATGTGTGTGTATGAAGAGGGGGGTGTCTGGATATGTGTGTGTGAGACAGAAAGAGAGAGAGAGAGGAGGTAATGAGGTGTGTAGTGTGTGTATGTAAAGAGGCACAGGGGTGGGGTTTGTTTGTGTGTGTGTGTGTGTGTGAGGAGGCCCAGGGGTGTGTGTGTGCATGTATGTGTGTGTGTATGAACAGGCACAGAAGTCTGTGCATTGCGTGAATGTGTGAGCACGAGATGCGGCACTGGAGTGTGTCTGTGTGTGTAAGAGAGGAGGCACTGGGCTGTGTGCATGTGTATTTATGGAGGTACTGGGTGTTTGTTGGTGTGTGTGTGTGTGAGGAGGCACAGGTGAGTGTGTGTGTCTGTGAGGACACAAATTGTTGTGTGTGTGGTGAGGCACACAGGTGTATATGTGTGCGTGTGTGAGTGTAAGGAGACATGGGTGTGTGCCTATATGTATGTGCGTGCTTATCAAGAGGCAGAGGTGGAGGTGGGGTTGGGGAGCATGTGTGTTTGTGTGGAGGCACCGGGCTGCGTGCGGGTGCGTGTGAGGAGGCGCAGGGGTGAGTGTGTGTGTGTGTGTGTGTGTGAGAGAGAGAGAGGCACAAGTATGTGTGTGTGCATGCGTGCACACGCGAGACAAGCACTGGTGTCTTTCTGTCTGAGTGAGAGGCGGCACAAGTGTGTGTGTGCATGCAGGGGAGGAACGGTATGTGTGTGAGGTGGCACACGGTTGTGTGTGTGAGAAACATAGGTGTGTGTGTTTGAGGAGACACACGGGTGTGTGTGTGGGTGCGTGTGTATGTATGTGTGTGTATGAAGAGGGGTGTGTGTGGGTGTGTCTGTGTGTGAGAGAAAGAGAGAGGCACTGGGGTGTGTCATGTTTGTGTGTTCGCGTGAGGAGGCACAGTAGCTGTGTTTGTGTGTGAGAGAGGAGGCACACGGGGGTGGGAGGAGACACATGGATGTGTGTATGTGTGTGAGAGGAGGCACGGGGTGTATACATGCATGTATGTGTGTGTATGAAGAGGGGTGTGTATGGATGTGTGTGTGTGAGAGAGAGTAGGCAATGTGGGAGGGTGTATAAGGAGGCACAAGGGTGTGTGTGTGTGTGTGTGTGTGTGTGTGTGAGGAGGAACAGGAGTGTGTGTGTATGTGTGTGTGTAGGAACAGGGGTGCATTTATATGTGTGTGTGTTTGTTGGAAGAGGCAGAGGAATATGTGTATGTGACAGGAGGCATATGGTTATGTGTGTGTAAGCAGGCACAGGGGGTGTGTGTGTGTGAGTGTAAGCAGTCACAGTGCAGGTGTGCATGCATGTGTTTGTGTATGAAGAAGTACAGAGTTGTGTGTATCTGTGTGTGTGTGTGTGTGTGTGGAGGCACAGGGATGCGTGCATTAGTGTGTGTGTGAGAGAGGAGGCACTACAGTGTATTGTGTGTGAATATTTGTGTGTGTGAGATGAGGCACTGGGGTGTGTCTGTGTGAGAGAGGAGGCACCAGGCTGTCTGCATGTGTATGTGAGGAGACACAGGGTGTGTGTGTGTCTGTGTGTACGTGAGGAGGCACAACGGTGTGTGCATGCATGTATGTGTGTGTGTATATGAAGAGGTGTGTCTGGATGTGTGTGTGTGAGACAGAGAGAGAGAGAGGAGGCACTGGGGTGTGTAGTGTGTGTGTGTGGATGTCTGTGTGTGTATTGGGGAGGCACAGGGGTGGGGTGTGTGTGTGTGAGAGGAGGCACAAAGGTGTGTGTGTGTAAGTATGAGCAGGCCCAGGGGGGTGTGAGTGCATGTATGTGTGTGTGTATGAACAGGCACAGAAGTCTGTGCATTGTGTGAATGTGTGTGGGCACAAGATGCAGCACTGCGGTGTGTCTGTGTGTGAGAGAGAGGAGGCACTGGGCTGTGTGCATGTGTATTCATGGAGGTTCTGGGTGTTTGTGGGATGTGTGTGTGAGGAGGTACAGGTGAGTGTGTGTGTATGTGAGTGTGGGCAGACAGGGTGTGTACCTACATGTATGTGTGTGTTTATCAAGAGGCAGATGGGGGTGTGTGTGTGTAGGCACTGGGCTGTGTGCGTGTATTTGTGAGGAGGTACAGGTGTGTGTGTGTGTGTGTGTGTGTGTGTTTGTGTGGGCACAGGGGTGCGGGCATGTGTGTGTGTGACAGAGAGGAGGCACTACTGTGTGCTGTGTGTATATGTGTGTGCAAGATGAGACAGTGGGGTGTGTCTGTCTGAGAGAGGAGGCACGAGGCTGTGTACATTTATATGTGTGTGTGTGCGTGTGTGTGTGTGTGAGGAGGCACAGGGCTGTGCGATGGCAGCACCGCAACCTGCAGGAAAGCAGCAGGGGGCAGAGTGAGCAGGGCACGGCCGAGGCCATCGCGGATGCTCTGCCAGGAGCCCCACCACCCGCCTCCCCGGAGCCTCCTGGGAATGAGGACGAGGCAGAGAAGCAAGGAAGGTGAGGGCTGGAAGGGACCCAGGAGGTGACATCTAGTCCGACCCCTGCTCCAAGCAGGACCAGCCCCAGCTAGATCCTCCCAGCCGGGCCTTTGTCTAGACGGGTTTGGGAAACCTCCAAGGACGGAGCTTGCACCACCTCTCCGGGGAACCTGGTCCAGGGTTTCACTACCCTCCTAAGGAGAAAATCCTTCCTAATATCTGCCCTAAAGTCCCCTGGCTGCAACGGGAGCCCATTGCTCCTTGTTCCGTCGTCTGCCCTCGCTGAGGTCAGGCCAGCTCCATCCTATTTCGAAGCCCCGCTTCAGGGAGTTGAAGGCTGCTATTAAGTCCTCTCTCAGTCTTCTCATCTCTAGACCAAATAAGCCCAGTTCCCCGCATCTTTCCTTGTACATCACGTGCCCCAGCCCCCGAAACATTTCTGTTCCCCTCTGCTGAACTCTCCAGTTTGTCCACATCCTTTCTGCACTGAAGTGGAGCCGGGGTGGGGGAGGGCGGTGCCAAACTAAACCTAGCACTCCAGTTGTTGCCTCACCACAGCTGTATAGAGGGGAAGAGGCACGTCCCTGGACGTGCTGGCACCGCTCCTACCAATGCAGCCCAGGATGCCGTTCGCCTTCTTGGCAACACGGGCACCCTGCTGGCTCATATGCAGCTTCTTGTCTGTCCACTGTCACCCCCAGGTCCTTTTCTGCAGAGCCGCTGCCCAGCCCGTCAGCCCCCAGCCTGCACCGGTGCAGGGGATTGTTCTGTCCTAAGTGCAGGACTTTGCACTTGTCCTTGTTGAACCCCATTGAATCCCTTTCAGCCCAATCCTCCAATGTGTCGAGGTCACACTGAATCCTAGCCCTCCCCTCCAGTGTATCGACTCCTCCGCCCAGCTTGGTGTCATCGGCAGGCTTGCTGGGGGTGCGCTCTGTGGCAGCACAGTACGGGGCACGACTACACTGAGCCCCTCACCTCACTGCGCCATGCCCAAAACCACGCTCTGGGAGTTCCCTTGGGGAGCCCGTGTCCAGCTGCCCCGCTTCCTGGAGACCTCCCACCAGCCTGGGGTAATGCTGCCACCACCCAGGCACTGGTCTCTGTTGGGACTCTGTGCAGCCGGGGTACACGCACCCAGCCAGCCTTGCGGGTGTTTTGCCCACTAGTAGTATCTCCGGGTACTCCTTATAGCCTGGAGGTCCCTAAATAAACCTCAGCTAGGAGTGAATTAGTTAACAATCATCCGAGCGCTGCTAGGAGCAAAGCACATCTCTGACCCCTCTGCCCTCAGGCACTCACAGCTGGGCGCGCTGAGCCAGACAGCCTTTTATTGAGCAGAAAGAGAGAGAAGCAGGGGTGGGCGCAGGGATTTAATAGAAATCACCTTGAGCAATACAGACTATTTTGAGCCTTTCATCATATATTGAGTTCAGTGATGCTTTGGATATACGTCTAAATTACTTTGATCTAACTTTCTAGCTCGTCTTCAGGCATACTCCCTGATCCATGCAAACGGCAGCCTGAGTTCCTGCCTGAGCCTCTTCCAAGACGCTTGTTGGAGGAAGAGAGACTCCCCAGACCAGGTGGCCTGACCCTCAAATAACATTGTTGACCTGATCACTTGGTTCCAGCCAGAAACTGGCGTTATTTGAACCCTGCGGATGCAGACCAAGCATTTCAACACTGGTCAGCAACCCCGATGAAGTGGCCAGAGTCCCCAAACTGGTTCCACAGGCTCCTGGGAGGGAAACTTAAAACCAAGGGTGTGGACACAATAAGGGGGGTGGGAGGTGGTCCTCTCCAGTCCCAGAAGAAGTGAAATATAGAGCACAGACAAGATACAAGCAAAATAAATCCAGAAACACTTGACCAGGCACAACCCCAAGTGTGTGTGCGTGGTACATTTCCCCTCCCACCCCGAAATGTCCCAATCCAGGGACAGACACAGGGAGATTTCTTCGCACACTCTGTGCCATCTTCCACGTCGTTGATGATGACACTGAACAAAGCTGGCCGCAGGACCGACCCCTGGGGCACTCCACTTGCTACTGGCTGCCAACTAGACACGGAGCCATCGATTACTCCCCTCTGAGCCTGATGGTCCAGCCAGTTTTCTATCCGCCTTACAGTCCAGTCATCCAGCCCGGACTTCCTTGCCTTGCTGAAATCAAGGTACACCACATCCACTAGTCTCCCCGCATCCACAGAGCCAGTCACCTCATCACAGAAGGCAATCAGGTTGGTCAGGCATGACTTGCCCCGCGTGAATCCACACCGACTGTTCCTAATCACCATTTTCTCCTCCAAGTGCTTAGAAATGGATTCCTTGGGGATGTGCTCCATGATTTCTCCAGGGACTGAGGTGAAGCTGTAGTTCCCTGGATCCTCCTTTTCCCCTTTCTTAAATATGGCCCTATGTTTCCCATTTTCCAAACATCCGGGACCTCTCCTGATCACTGTGAGTTTTCAACAAGAAAGGCCAGTGGCTCTGCAATCACATCAGCCAATTCTCTCAGCATTCTTGGGTGCATCCTGTCTGGCCCGATGGACTTGTACATGTCCAGCTTTTCTAAGTATTCCCTAACCTGTTCTTTCACCGCTGTGGGCTGCTCACCTTCTCTCCAACTGTGCTGCCCAGTGCAGTAGCCTGGGAGCTGACCTGGCCCGTGAAGACTGGGGCAAAAATGGTATTGAGCATTTCAGCGTTTTTTGCATCCTCTGTCACAAGGTTGCCTCCCCCATTCAGTAAGGGACCTACACTTTCCCTGATCCTCAACTTGCTACCAACATGCTTGTAGAAACCGTGCCATGGGCAGGAAGAATGCAGGGGTCAAATGACCCTGACTAAGTGATCATCTAACCTCATTTTGAAGACCTCCAGGGTAGGAGCAAGCACCACTTCCCTTGGAAGTTGGTTCCAGATTCTGGCCGCCCTGACTGTGAAGTAGCGCCTCCTGATGTCTAGCCTGAACCTACTCTCAATCAGCTTGTGGCCATTATTCCTAGTTAAGCCTGGGAGTGCTCGGGGGAACAGGGGCTCTCCCATTCCCCGCTGGTCTCCCTTAGCTAGTTTTTAGACAGCCACCAGATCCCATCTCAGCCTTGTCTTGTGGAGGCTGAACAGGTCCAGGTCCTGTTGCCTTTCCTCGTAGGGCCTGCCCTGCTGCCCCCTGATCATGCGGGTGGCCCTCCTCTGGACCCTCTCCATGCTGTCCACATCCCTCCTGAAGTGCGGTGCCCAGAACTGGACGCAGTACCCCAACTGCAGCCTGACCAGTGTCACATAGAGGGGGAGGATCACTTCCTTGGACCTGCTCGAGATGCATCTGTGGATGCATGACAAGGTGCGGTTAGCATTGCTGACCATGCCCCACACTGTCGGCCCATGTTCATCTCGGAATCAATAATGACTCCAGGGTCCTTTTCTGCCTCTGCACTGATGAGAGGGGAGTTCTCCATCCTGTAGGTCTGCTGCTGGTTTTTTCTCCCTAGGTGCAGAACCCTGCACTTGTCAGTACTGAATCCCTATTCTCGTCCCTATTCTCGTCCACCCACCCCTGTAACCTGTCCAGATCTAGTTGTAGCCTGTCCCTCCCTTCTAGCGTGCCCACCTCTCCCCACATCTTAGTGTCATTCGTGAATTTGAACAAGGTGCTATTCACTTCCTCGTCGAAGTCAACTGATGATGATGTTAAACAGTGCGAGCCCGAGGACCGAGCCCTGGGGGACAACACTGCCCACATCCCTCCAGGCTGAAAAAGACCCGTCCACCACCACTCTCTGGGTGCAGTCCCCCAGCGAATTTGCGACCCATCTTGTTACTCTTCACACCCCTTGCTAGCTGCAACTCCATTTGGCCTTCTTGATTTCATCCCTTCATGTCTGAGCAATGCTCTTATATTCTCCTAGCCACACATGCAGAGCCTGGACCCATGCTCCTCGTGCCCTACCCAAGTCTGAATGTTTCCTCCAGCACTACACATGTCCTGAAGCAGGGTCCTGCCCTCCTATGGAGCTTTCTGGAGTACAAGGGTGAGGCTGCCCCACTAGAGAAACCACCTTCCAGACACACCTCTTCCATGACCTCCCCATATATGTCTCTGCATGCCCTTCTCAACTGCTCATTGTACTTTAAATGTACCCTAAAATGAACATCACTTTACAAGAAACAAAGAGAAGCAAGCAAAGGCCAGAGGTTCACTTCACAAGTGTGAAAAGGAGTGAGAAGTCGCAGGCAAAACACAGGGTGTGGAGCCCCCAGTGTCAGTGTGAGTTAGGGAGAGCAGAGCGCAAAAGGGGAGAAAGTCTAAGGTTACCAGAATAGAAATGTTCCCTCGATGTGTATGTGGTGAGATTGGGGGAACATGAGACCCCAAGGGAATGCAGGAGAGAAGCCTGAGGGCTTGTGGAGATCATCGTAGTCAGTGGTATAAGGACAGGCCACTCTGCAAGGTGACAATCTGAAAAGAATATGCTTTTCCCCTCAACAGTGCTTTGATGTCTGACTTGAGGACAATGTGGAGGGACAAGGTCCCATATTGGTTTGGAGAAAGGCAACCCCTCAGGGGAGAGGAGAGAAAGTGGGGAGAAGAGAAGATCCAGGGAGTGGGAAGCTGATGGGGAGAGAGTCAGTGGGGAAGGGGCAGCGGGGAAGGAGAAGCAGGAAGATAAACCACAAAATTTCAGATAGGAATCACAGTATCAAAAAAAAATCTGGAACCTCCTGTGGCCTTTCTGGGCTGTTTGCAAGAGAAGAATTAGTATATAGTTCTTTCTGTAGTAAAAACCCATAAATGAAAGCTAAAAGCTGGCATTTTCTGAGGGGATCCTGAATCTCATTAGGGGGATCTTGTGTCTAAGAAGACTGAGAACCACTGACCTACTGATGGGTGCGCAACAAACCACAAAGAGCAAGGTGCCAATGGGAAAAATAGAAACATTCAGTTAGGGAAGGGGCCATGTATTTTCAAAGCAGGAATTGGTTAATTAATTGTGTGCCCACGTGTTGTAGAAGTCTCACTAATCAAGAGGAAGAACAGAACGTGCCGACAGAGGGGAAATTCTGACAGGACAGGCATTACTAGCAAGAGCCCAAGTTCCTGTGGTTGGACAGTTGAAGATACTGGTGACAGCTTATTTAGATGGCACTGAGTGTGTAAAAGTGGAATTGAACATTAAATATCATGAAGCAAAAGATAAGAGAGAGGCTCAATACAAAACATTTTGCCTGGAGGAAGAAGACACTGGGGGCACGTCTACACGTGCATTTCATCCAAAATCCGCTTACTTTCGAGTAAACTACTCATGAGTAAGTGCTCCCAGGCAGGCGTCTACACGTGCAGGGATGTGGGAGAAGATTTACGGCTCCTAGCAGCAAACTGCTGTCACTTCCCAGCAGCAAACTGCTGCAACGGGCTCCTACCACCACTGGGGGCAGCTTCAGGCTCAGACTGGGTGGGCAGGGGACATCTCGTCTGGGCGGCCATGGTGCTGTGGCTGGCACGGGGCTCCGGGTGGTTGTGGGAGCACCGAGTCTCTTCGCCCTGCTCCACACCCTCGCATTGGGTCTTGCCCACTGGGCCACAGAGGCAACTCCTGCCTGGTGCTGGTCCAGCCAGGCAAGAATCCTGTGCCTTGCACCCCTCTGTCAGAAAAGAAATCTGGGGGGGGCACATGCCCCCCAACCCCCTCCAACACACTGCCAATGTGTGTGGGACAGGGGATGTGCGGAGCTTTCTAGAGCTTGGTCTCTACCCCGATGGTGCAGGACTGTTCCAGACTCACCAGAGCTTGGCCCTGATGGTCCAGACTGACCCCATGCTATGACATGTCCAGACACCCCTGTGCCGTTGGGGCTCATCTGATGGTGAATGCTGGTCTGGGATCAGCAGAGCTTAGCCACCAGCCCTGATGGTGCAGGGACAGTCCCCAAGCCCTGGCCCTCCATACCTGCCCCACAGATTTCCAGGCATGCAGCTAGCTGCTGGGGCTGCTCCCACCACCCTGCCTGGCTGCATAGCCAGCCATGTGTGTGCATGCACATGCGCATGGCACTCCCTGCCCCACAGCCCTGGACTTTTTTTCCAGTGTAGATGCTGAGGAGATGATGAACTCTCCTCTTCTCCATATCACTGCAGAGATCAGACACAAGGCACCAGCCTCTCTCTCTCCCCCACCATAGCTGTGATGGTGTCCAAGAGACCTCCTGGTACAACACGTCAGTTAACCCAGTATAACCAGCCAGTGTGCTCAGGAAGTGAGGTGCTAATTTCCTGCACAGGTCAGCAAGCCCTGATGCAGTTAGAAAAAGTTTCTATCAAGAAGTTTAATGTGCAGGCACAAGTATTAAAAGCCTCGGTTTATTTGTACATCACTGTGAGCTGTGTGGGTGCCCGACCTGTCTCATTGCCTGTTTACCCTGTGTGGGGTTTTTTGCAGTGTAAATTAAGTCTGCATCATTTCAGAGCTACTCCCATGTCAAATGCTGGAGCAAGACACAAACACTTACACATTAGCAGGGCTGACACCTCGGCTTGTGGTGCAAGCAGAAAACATACAGTAACTGGGCGAGTCTCTCCTCCCTGACACAGCTCTTACACTCTGCTCTGCTAGCACAACACAGGGGAAATCCTATTTTTCCAGGAAAATAAAGAATTCCTTCTCTGTGGAGGAAGCCCTGCATGTCATAAGCCGGCCTTAATACAGCTGCCCCAAAAGGCTCTGGGCATTGCGGACTCCCAGGCACTGCACGGCCTCAGCAGCTCCCAGCTGTGGTAACATCCCTTGAAGGTGCAACCAGCTGCCTTAAGGGAGAACAGCCTGGCACGTGGGAACAGATGTGATGATGAAGACAAGCTCTGCTTCCAGGCTCAGGCATCCATTCATACTTTCTTGTACTGCCATGGCACTTTTCCTGCACAACTCACAAGATGCAGGAAAAGGGAGGAAACCATCATTGCACCCATTTTGCACATGAGGAGAAATCATAAAGTCATAGATAAGTAGGACTGGAAGGGACCTCCAGAGGTCAGGTACTCCGGCCCCCTGCTAGAGGTATGATCATCCCTATCCAAACCATCCCATACAACCATAACCTAAACTCCACAGAAAATTACCCTCAGCCCTGACACAAGAAAAATGTAACATCCTAACCTGCCACGAGTAAAGCACAGGAACCACGGCAGCCAATGTCCTGCTTCTATGAAATGTCAAAAATACATGCTCAAGAGGTTCAAGGTAGAAAAGGGCTATGCCCCCCCCCCCCCCCCCACTCCATAGGAAGACAGAAACCCCCAAAGTCTCTACCAATCTCACCATAAGGTAAAATTCCCCTTCCTGACCCCAAATACAGTACAACCAGGGCTTGCTCCCGAGCTCCCCCAGGGGTGATAATAAATGGAGGTTTATTCATGTCTTCATTTCTGCAACCCCCCGGCAGTGCCTGGCTCCCAGAAGAGCTGCCGTTCAGCTGAGCACAAGACTGAGGCACCAGGGTGTTAGGAGCACGTGGATCTCAAGGCCCCCCAACACACACTGCTGTCTACTCCTCATGGGGAGCTTTCCCCGTGGCCTCACAGGACTCATGACATTACTCAGCCATAGACTCATAGACTTCCTAATGTCCAGTCTAAATCTGGTCTCTGCTAGTTTATGGCCATTATTTCCTGTATTTCCCAGGGGCGCCTTGGTGAGTAGAGCCTCACCAATTCCCTTCTGTGCCCCCGTGATGAACTTATAGGCAGCCACAAGGTCACCTCTCATCCTTCTCTTGCGGAGGCTGAAGAGGTCCAGGTGCCCTAGTCTCTCCTCATAGGGCTTGGCCTGCAAGCCCTTAACCATACGAGTGGCCCTTCTCTGGACCCTCTCCAGGTTATCCACATCCCTCTTGAATTGCGGCGCCCAAAACTGAACACAGTACTCCAACTGCGGTCTGACCAGCGCCCGATAGAGGGGAAGTATCACCTCCTTGGTTCTGTTTGTCATGCATCTGCTGATGCACGATAAAGTGGCGTTAGCTTTGCTGATGACTTCATCACTCTGATGACTGATGTTCATCTTGGAGTCCACTAGGACTCTGAGATCCCTTTCCACTTCCGTGCTGCTGAGCAGCTCATTTCCCAGGCAGTAGGTGTGCTGGACATTTTTCCTCCCTAGGTGCAGCACTTTGCATTTCTCCTTGTTGAATTGCATTGTTGCTTTCTGCCAATTTGTCCAACCTGTCCAGGTCTGCCTGTAGTTGTTCCCTGCCCTCCGGCGTGTCCACTTCTCCCCACAGTTTTGTGTCATCCGCAAACTTGGCCAGAGTACAACTCACTCCCTCGTCCAAGTCGCTGATGAAGACATTGAAGAGTATCGGTCCAAGGACCGAGCCCTGCGGGACCCCACTGCCCACACCCTTCCAGGTCGATACCGACCCATCCACCACCACTCCTTGGTTACGACCCTCTAGCCAATTTGCCACCCACTGGACTGTGTAATCATCCAAGTCACACCACTTAATTTGCTCACCAGTATGGGGTGCGATACCATATTGAAGGCCTTCCTGAAGTCTAAGTAAACAATATCTACCCCTACTCCTGCGTCCAGGTGTTTTGTAACCTGGTCATAAAAAGAAACTAGATTAGTCAGGCATGATCTACCCACTATGAACCCGTGCTGGTTTCCCCTCAAGATAATTTTTCCTTCTGGGTTCCCACAAATATGAGCCTTAATAATCTTTTCAAAGACTTTACCAAGGATGGAGGTGAGACTTACTGGCCTGTAGTTGCTTGGATCCTCCTTCCTCCCCTCCTTGAAAATAGAGACCACACTGGCCCTGGCCATGATAGGCCTGACCCTGTTTTGCCTCGGTCCCACCCACCTGCACCCCTAGACATGCTTCAAACCCAGAAATTATCCAGTACGGGGCCTCTGGGCTCATCTCTCTGAGGCTGCTTTTCAGCTCCTGGCTCTCAGGAGTCCAAGAGCAGCTGCAGTGAAATGGGCCTGGGGCAGTCTCACTCATGTCCTTCATGCAGTGTTGCCAAGTCCGCTTAGAAGAAGAAGAATTGGGTTTGATATTTTTTAAAGTCGATTTAATTTTCTGAGAGTTGAGGGTTGATAAGCACCCCCACTCCCCTATCTTTGAAATGGGCTGGGCTTGTTTTGGGCTTGTTTTTAAAGGCAATGCCACTTTTTTTCTCACAAGACTTGGCAACACTACCTTCACGGATGTGGGTGTGTCTGCAGGTACAGGGGGACGGAGCCAGGTCAGGCCACCAGGAGGCCCTTGGCTCACTAAGTGTGAGCCACCCACGTCCACAACCCCTGTCCCGTCCTTTTCAGTCCCTCCAGATGGACAGAGCAGCTGGAAGCAAACCAACAGCCATGGCCCTTCTCACTGTGTGTTGTGGGGGTGCACGTGCATCCGGCTATGTATGTACACCTATCCATGTGCAATTGAAAGTGTGCTCGTGTGTGTGTGTGTGTGTGTGTGTGTGTCTGTGGGCTGGGGGGGTGTGGGATGCGCATTGTAGCAATGCTCATTACCCTTTAATATGCATGTTATATTTTTCAGAAAAATGCCAAGATACCACATAAAGAACGGTGTTTTAGAGGGTGTTATACAATCGTATGTCTAGTTGTACTTCATGAGGCCTGCTGTGCTTGGGGCAGGCAGAGAAGAGACACCACAGACACCAGCCGTGGCTCCCCACTGCCCTCCGGATCTGGCCTGCAGCAGGTGTGTGGGGGCAGAGCTGCTGGAAATGGGAACCGTGCGCTGTGGAAAATGCTGTCTGCCATCGTGTACTTTTTTCATTACAGTTCAGATGTTTTTTGATGAGCTGCAGAAAGGAGCTGAACTCAGCAGGTGCTGGAGCCAGTCGTCTGAGGTGTCAAATCTGCCGTGGACTTCGGGGAAGGGGCTCTGTGGAGCTGCCAGTGCTGGGCAGTGCAAAGGGACTTGCTGGTGGTCACATCCGGTTGCCCTGGCTCTGTGAAAGGCTGAATACCAAAGAAGATGTGACCCTTGTGCACTGCTGCCAACACACCTGGGTGTAAATGTGAGTTGTCACACCTGTGTCTGGCAGTTGCAGTATTGCTGGCAAGGCCAATGCTCTCTAGCATAGGCCGTCTTACAGAAAATTATCCATCCTGAGTCCTGCCAAGCAGCTGCTCACCCCAATCCAAGAAGAGGAATGTGGTTGCAAATCTCAGGAGAGCAGAGCAACGCATGCTCCACAGCAATGATCCAGCTGTGTCAAGGGGACCAGACTGAGCCCTGGCCTGGTCCTGTCAGGTCCAAACACCATATCACCCTTCTGCTAAAGGCCTTCTCGGTAACAACAGCTGGGGCAGCAAGAAGGGTGGAGGGCTAAGAGTGGAAGGAGAAGAAAGCAAAAAAAAAAAAAAAAAAAAGGGGGGGGGGGGAGGG
>NW_005843742.1:13868-22774 GCF_000455745.1 Alligator sinensis | reverse complement strand
CCTCCTTACCCCAGCCCCGGGACAGGTTCATTCCTGCTCCGCCGCAGGACTCCTGCGGTAACATCAGGGAACATTTGGGACTTCTAAAAGAAAGAAGTTTCTTACCGTAGCTTTTTCACGTTACAGCGTGGGTCTTTCAGTGCTCGACACAGCAGGTAAATAGACGAGTGAGTCTTCTCTTTCCTACAAAGAGAGAACACAACATAAACTGACCACACACACATTTCAGCTGATTCTCAGCAACTGTAAACTGTTGTAGGACCACTGAAATGAGGGAGCTTGGAGACAACTTACTCCAAGTGAGAATCTGCCCCATTGACTGTGCATGCAAACCCAGTTCTAAGAGATGAGACCATTCTCTACCATCATTACACCAGACCTGGGACAGCTAGATTCCTGGTCTGCTGTAGGACTCCTGTGGTAGCATCAGGGAGCGTGGGGTTTTAAAAGGAACAAAGTTTCTTACCATAGTCTTTTCACTTTACAGTGTGGGTCTTTCAGTGCTTGACACAGCAGGTAAATAGGCGAGTGAGTCTCCTGTTCCCTACAAAGAGAGAACAGAACTGTTTGGATTCTCTACCAACAGACTTCAGTTCATTTCTTCAGCTTTCCAAACCCATCTTGGATGACGTGATCATATCTTACATGTAACCTAGTCTACAGTTTCAATCCACTGCACATCATCTAAAGCAGAATGTACTTAGCAAACATCTCCAATGCTTTTTTCCTTTTTGTGTTAACCAACTGTTTTATTGTTTTTGGAGATACAGTAGAAATCAGCACTTTTACTGAATCATGAATGTGGATTTTAATTTAGCCACAAAATCTAAAGGTTTGGATTTTAGCTGTCATGTTAGATTTGGAAGCAATCAATAGTGTGTAACATGTCAGGATATTTGAGGCATCCTAAGTTGTCTCAAAGCTGGTGACACATCATGTGGGGAAGCATGAAAAGCCTGAGGTAGAGGCTTTTAAGAGTTAGAGGCCCTTAATCGAGAATGAAACTCATCAGGAAACGAAAGACCAAGGTGTTGCCTCTCCCTGTGGTGGAAGCTGGGTGGGAATAAGAAGTGAAGCCAGCTGCTCTGCAGTAGTGGACCATGAGAAGGAGCAAGGCCCAGGGAGGCAGCCTTGTGTCTTGGTGTTGCTTAAGAGGACCCAGGAATGTAAAAGGAGTCCAGCAGGGACTCAATGCTTCATCCCAGACTGAATGAAAGTTTCTTCAGTGGAGTTTGGGTTGTTTGGGATGTCCCATGAGTGCTGCTGGAGAACACCAGAGAGAAAACCTCAGTCTCACTGCCTAGACTGAAGAGTGAGACAGGACAGGTGTCTCGAAGGGAAGGAGGAAGTGGAGCACGTGGCAGTAGCCCTGGGGACTTCACCTGATTTGTTTGGGACTCCCTGGTCATTGTCCCCTCGGAAGGAGCGGGGCTGCGAGATCGAAGTGTAAGAAGCAGAGCCCTGAGACAGAGGGAGCAGCTCCAGGCAGGGAAGACTGAGGCTCAGAGCCTGCGGTGCCATGTCCAGCCACGTGGGCTGGGCTGAGTGATGAACCGCACTTTGTCACACAGTGGGAACATAGCTAGCAGGGTAAGCAGGAAAGAAGGACAGACAGGTATTTGGGCGAGGGAAGTGGATAGAAGTGATGCATAGAAGGACTCTTGTGAGGTTCGCCTTCGTTTTCAGGAGGCAATGAGGTAGCTAAAGCAGACCCAGACCATCTTCCTGCACCTCCTGGACTGCCCACACATCCAGGGGGAGGCATGGCTGGAGATGAAGGGGCTGATTCTCCAGAGCAGAGGAGCAGCCACCAAGCCTGGTAGGGATCCTGTGCAAGGAAATGGTCTGGCACCATGTGTATCAAGTAGGAAAAGAGATCTGGGGTCAGGAAACCAGAGACTCGGCTGTGGGTGACTAGGTCTGTGCAGGGACAGGACACTATGAAAGATCTTGCCCTCGTCTGCACTGTGACTATAGACAGCTTGTGTGTCAGTGGAAGGCAGGAGCAGCTGCAGATGTTTCAGCCAGCATCAGAGCAGGGATGTGGAGTGCGTGTTTATGGCACAGGGAAGACAGACAGCAGGGGCCAGGCCCTGTTTCATTTCTTAATGTAAGAGGACTTAGGTGGTCAAGTGTGATCCTATTGCACACTGCTTGAATCCCTGGAAAATTCATCAGACAAATTTTTGGCAAGTCCTGCTTTTACTCATGGCTTATTCATGATTGAATCTTAAAGCCAAGAAAATAGCATGCTGGACAAGTAGATCAGAGAAAACTGGAATTTGATGAATTTTCAGGGAAATAAGCCGAGTGGACTAGGATCAGAGTTGAGGGTCCAAGTCCATGGAGATCATTACTAGGCAGAAGAGGACCTAGTGCTAAGTGTCCATCCTCCACTCCCCTCAAAATGCAATGATGCTGCGCCTGGCCAGCCCCCCAGAAATGAACCCAAGGAGCCTTGCACTTGAAGGAAGCACAGGGCAGAAGCTGGCAGTCACGTACTGAAAAGGCTCTTTCCCCATTTCCACACGGCTGCTTCTGAAAGCCCCTGGGGATCTGTGGCTGAGAGTTATTCCAGGATCCCTGCTCACCAGCCCCTGCACGGTGGAGTGGTGAAGCAGCCCCTCAGCTGGGAGGGGGCTTTATATCGACATGCTGCTGAAGGGGTGCACAATGCAAGAGCGACAAATAAAGGCAGAATTTACATGTCTGTCCATACCCTCAGTATCTTGGGGCATTTATACACATGATCTGGGATTTGGGGTGGGGAGGGGAAGTTGCTTTAATTCGAGTGGCTCCAAGAGCCGTTCTAATTAAGGTGCCTGGAGTGTCATGTGTATCAGCGTGCCTGTGCTGAAAAATGGTGGTGGGGGCGCTTTCAAGAAATCTTGTTGAATGAGCTTTAGTTAATGCACCCCCGCCACCATTTGTCAGCTCTGGGATGCTGATACCCGAGACACTGGAGTCTGCAGGAGAGCAGTAGTTACCATGCGATTAATCGAGTCTGCTTCAACGCGCTGGAATCCCAGCACATCGGAGCAGCCTCGTTGCACATGTATACATTGGCGATGTGTAGGGGGTGCATGCAGGTGGACGTGCACCCCCTGAGATTGGCCGTGCACCCCCTGGAAGCGCCAGTCGTGAAACCAGAAGTGCCAGCGGAAGTGTGATTCCGGTTTTGTTGCTGGTGGTTCCACGCTCGGCAATCGTCCACTGGGGGACCCCCCCACCCCCATCGGCGATCTGGTGCCCCCCAGACTCGGGACACTGCAGTCCCCATGCATGTATAGGCACTCACAGCGCTCATTCCTGGGATGGCAGCCCACACCCATGGCAATAGGCATCAATTCAAATATTTGGCACTTACATTCAAGAGCTTGAGCTGAAACTTTTGTGACTGTTTGTCACCAGAGCAAGAGTAGCCGCACTAATAACTGTGAGAAGAATTACCTTACATCTAAAATATAATCCCAAATTGCTGGAGAACAATGAAAATATAACAGCTACTTCCAGAGATTCACATGCTCCCCATCCCACAGCAAACAAACTACTTTGGCAAAAGCTAAGGCAGAGCAGTTTGGCAAGTTGTGCCTGTCATAGGAACGGCTGTTTCATCCCCACCTGGTGGGAGAGGCAAGCCCACCAGATAACCTGGTTATAGAGCCCAGGGAGAGGACTCAGAGGATGTTTCATGGCTTAACAGACAGCTGATGTGGGCAGGGACCAGCATCCTCACAAAAATGTCAGGGTATAACATAACAAGCTACAGTGTTTTGAGCATTTTGCCTTTTGAACTGAGAGCAAGAACAGAAGAGACGCCACACTGGTTCAGAGCCCGCGTACATCTAGCTCCGTGTCCTGCATTCACAGGAAAGGGGAAAGAGGAGCAGTTTTTCCCAGGGAGGAGAACAAAGGGGAGAGAGGGGCTGAGAGACAGGCTGGAGGCCAGGAAAAGGACCTCCCCACAGCCGTCCCTCACACAGCCCCTGTCGGAGCCGCGCAGAGGCAGCGGGGACAGGATGCACCGGAGAGAGCAACAGTGCAGCGTGTCCTTCCTCTCAGCCCCCTGGGAGCCCTGCCGGGGCAGGCGCAAGACGGGACCTGCCTGTCAGGGGACTGCGAGCCTGAGAAACCAAGCCGAAGGGCAGTGTACACAGGGTCACAGATTCACAGACATTAGGGACCTCGCACGATCATCGAGCCCAGGCCCCCGCCATAGGCAGGAAGCCTGCTGGGGTCAAATGAGCCCCGCAAGACAAGCATCCAAAAGCTTTGAATGAGTCCAGAGTGGGGGCTTGCACCACCTCTGAGGGGAGTCTGCTCCAGACCTTGGATGCTTGGACCATAAAGAAGTTTTCCTTATGTCCAGTCTGAATCGGCCTTCCAGAAGTTTGTGGCCATTAGACCTAGTTATCCCTTGGGGAGCCCTGGTGAGCAACTGGTCTCCCCGTTCCTGGTGCACCCGCTTATGTACTTTTAGGCTGCCACCAAGTCCCCTTGAGCCGTCTCTTCTCCAGGCTCAAGAGTCCCATGTCCCTCAGCCTCTCCTTGTAAGGCTTGCTCTCTTGGCCTTTGCTCATGCAGGTAGCTCTCCTCTGGACTCTCTCAAGCTTCTCCACATCCCTCCTGAAGTGGGGGGCCCAAAACTGGATGCAGTACTCCAGGTGCGGCCTCACTAAGGCCAAATAGAGTGGGAGGATGACGTCCCTGCTTTTGATTGAGATGCATCGATGGATGCATGCCAGAGTTTGGTTTGCTTTGCTGACCACGACATTGCATTGGTGGTTCGTGTTGGTCTGTCAAGACCCACAGCTCTCTTTCACTCGTGGTGCTAGCGAGTGTAGTACTGCTGAGCCTGTAGATATAATGCTGGTTTTTCCACCCAAGGTGGAGCACCCTGCACTTCTCTGCATTCAGTGCCATCAGGTTTTGGTCCGCCTACCTTGCGAGCCTGTGCAGATCGGCCTGTATCCCCAACCTGTTCTCCAGTGGGACCGCCTTCCCCCATAGTTTAGTGTCGTCCTCATGGCTACCCCGGCACATACAAGTTATAGACTAAGTGTGTAAATAAGTTCTTGATGGTTTATTAGTTGATGTATCAATTTATTTATTTATTGGCTCCTTATGTAGCATGGGTAAGTTGTATGCCTTCCCCTGGTGTAATGTGTATTTGAGAAGTATTAACCCTTAAGCCACCAATGCCAGGTTATGTTGGATAACATTATCTGTTTTCTTGTATTAGTTATATGTTATCTTGTAAATAATTAAATTTTGTAAATAGTTTTATAACGGTCTGCAAGGTTGTTTCGATTGTCCGGGGAGGCTCTGCGCTTTGGGACACTGCAGCAGCTACCCAGGGAGCTGAGCCAGGCCACCGGCTACCCCAGAAATCCACTTTTCAGGAGAGGGCGTGGGTAGCATCACACCCAGGGTTACATTAAAAAAAAAAATATGTAAGTGTTTTTGAAGCCCAGGTAATACTTACAGAGGTGGCTGCTTTGGGGATCTTGAAACATCTTCATTTAGGCCTTCATATCTGAATTCACAAGCCTCTAGAAGAAGTGATTCTAATTGGTGGCAGTTTCTTACACAGAACGCAAGCACCTCTTGATCCATTTGGGTAAATGTATGAGAAATTAAATTCACAGCTGTTAAATGACTCAATGCGCTTTGCACAAATTTTTCTTCTTGAATTTCATACAAACAGTGAAAATCCTCAAGCTGATCAAGCTCTTCAACCGGAGATGAAAAATCTGACCTCTGCCCATGCGATTCCCATAGGTTTCCCACAGTTGGCTAACAAAGCTGCCAAAGCTTTTATGTCATTTCCTGAGCCTTTGTCTACTGCCGCCGCTTCCTCTTCCAGAGCATAAAACAAAGCTGCAAAAAACTCTTGAAAAGACAAGTGGATGAAGCTGTAGAGACATTCACAGTCAGTGCTTTTGTGAAAGAGGTTCTCGTTCAGAAAGAGGGAGTCAGATGTGTCTAAGCCGTGCTTCTTCAGCTCCTCTGCTTCGAACAGGATTTTCTGCCTGCAGACCCCATCTGCAGCCAAGGAGCAAAGTCCTTTCAAGTTAGTTTGTAGGAGTTGCTTTGACTTGCTTCTTGGATCCCTCAGTAAATTGTAAAGGTAGAGCAGGTACACTCCTGTGACTGTTGTCGAAGTCTGTGCAAGTTCCTCACCCTCATCCATCTGCTGCTTGATGACAGTGCAGACGATCCAACAGACAATGGGGACAAAGCACATGGTGAAGAGCATTTCATTTGCTTTTACAAAATTCCAGGCTTTTCTTGCTTTCTCTTCGTCGCCAAAATATTTGTCAAAGTATTCTCTCCTCTCAGTTTCTGAAAACCCCAGGATTTCAGCGTAGCGCTCATTGTGCAAGCACTGCCCGAGCTCCTCCACAGCAGCTGGTCTTGTAGTAATGAGTAAGGAGCATTTCCCAAGGACTTTTTTCTTGACTAAACTGCTCAGCACGATTTCCATTGGTTTCTTCTCCCAGGGATCAGAGCACAGACTCTCTTCTGGCTGAGCCAAGGAAAACCTCAGTTCATCAAAACCATCGATTATGAACAGGAGTCTCTCGGGATTCCCCAACATTGCTTCAATCGGTGCATGTCGATCAGGACAATTCCTTAGCATCAAATCTGCAACACTTCCCTGCTCAGTGTCAAAGTTAACTTCTCTGCAGTTTATGTAGAAAACATAATCAAACTTCTCGTTGTAAAGCTTTCCAGCCGCCCAGTCAACCATGATCTTTTTTGCTGTCAGTGTTTTCCCAATCCCTGCAGCTCCCAGCAATACAGCAATTCGCGGAGTTTTCCCCTTCTCATCAGCTGCAAATAAGTCACCAATGGTGAGGGATCTCTCTTGCTCATACATGATTTCTGCATGTCTCTGTCCTGAGGCCATTATTTCATGTTGTCTTTCCGTTCTGGCACGTGTTTCCTTTACAATAATCAGCTTGGTGTATCTGCTGTCTAGAATTACTTTCTCACCAGGAAGAGAGTTCCTGTCTTTTATTACTCCATACTTGTCCTGTATGTGTGCAGTGTACTCCTCCCTGTAACCTGGGCGAGAGACATGAAGCATTAGATATCCTGGTAGAAGTTCAGGGTAATAAAAGAGTCTTTATTAATGCTGCAATAAAGTTACTTTAACAAGAATAAATGGTGTCTTACCTAATTGTATTGCACATTTCCTCATATAGTATCCCCGAATCAACTAGCTGGAGGTCCTGTAGTGCTTCTTTATATCCCACTGGAATTAGGATGCAGGCAAAAATGCATAGTTTTAAGTCTCTGGGATTGGGAACATCCTGACGAGCGAGCGTGCATGACGGGGTTCCCCAGGGACAGCTAGCAGCAGCACATATTTCTGCCGGTACTAGCTGTCCCCGGGGAATGCCCCTGCACATGTGCTCTGGAGGGAGGCAAAGTGCTGCAGGTGGGGTAGGGGTCCTGGGGGCCTCCTGGGGCTACGGCGGTGGTGATCTGGGCACGCAGGGCCTGGCTGACAGCTGGAGCATGCTTTTTTTATACTGGGATTTCCTGGTATCTGTATTTGGCTCCGAGCTGCAAATATGGAGCACAGAATAACAACAAATGTGCACAGGGTGTGTTTTGCAGTGCCAGTAATGCAGGACAAGCAGCAATACATACCACTTCAGATCAGGGGCCAGCAACTGTTAAAAGCCATGGGCCAGAACAACCTGGCCTCAAACTGGGCAACTTCAGTGGTACATCTGCAGTGTGGGCAGGGGGGAGAGGCAGGGAGTTGCCTACGTCTGCACTGGGTTCCGGTGCTTCTGGCACTTCTCCCCATCTCTCAGCTTCCTGGTTGCCGTGTGGGCACAGCTTCCAAGTAAGCCAGGGACTGAGCCAGGGGTGGGCAGCTGGAAGCTGTGTCTGTATTGCTGCCACTTCTCACCACCCACCAGCTGCAGAGCAAGCACAGCTGGAAGTTGCCCAGCCCCAGTTCAGTTCCTCACTGCCTGGAAGCTGAGCCTGTGCTGCAGCCAGGAGGATGGGCATGAGGAGTCATGGTGCTGATGTAGGTGCAGCTTCCAGCTGCCCAACTCTACCACAACTCCTCGCTGCTCAGCCCCAGCATGGGCATGGGTATGGGCAAAGCCCTCCAGCTCCAAGGGGCACATCCAGTGGCTCTACAGGCCATATCTAGCTCATGGAACATATATTGCTGACCCCTATTTAGGATACAAAGCAAGAAGGAACATAACAGGAAATTGTGATATTTGGGGGAATCAACTGAAAATGGCGGAGCGCTGATTCATGTTTTCACCTGACTTGTGTGATCCTGGAACGGCTCCGTCTGGATGTAGAAAACCCGTTCTGGGATCTGGAAGGACTATGGTCTCAGGTGTGCTATTCACTACTCCTATTAGCTACTCAAACCCCTGGCAGCTCTAGAGGAACTGCCAGTCGGTGATAACAGGCCTGTTGCAATGTCACATACCTGCTGCTCTTCTTCCATGGGTTTGGTCAGCGCCCAAAGCTGGAAAAGAAATGGCATGGGAGTATTAGTTACAGAGCTGAAGAGAGAGTGTTGCCCAGTGGAGGGAAGTGAGAGAAGAGTTTCATTTAAGGTTCTCTACAGTAGGAGGAAGGCTAAAGCTCAGGGAGACAGCGAGTTCTTGAAGGCAGGAGTACAAGGCAATCTGCTGTCAGGGACTGCCCCAGAAATACCTGTGGTTTTACCATGATGGGCCCTGCCACCGAAAGCAGCTCTGTTCCTCCAGGTGGGGCCAGATTTCCACAAGAGCTCAGCACAGGAAGTGCTGCTGAAATCCAGCCCTTGTTCAGGCAGTTTGATTGGAGCTAAGTAGCTTTGAAAACCTGGCCTCATATACCTGTCTCACTGCCTAGTCTTCCTCCTGTATTGTGTG
>NW_005843742.1:7592-13477 GCF_000455745.1 Alligator sinensis | reverse complement strand
CCCTCCCGCCCCCACCACCTCCCCCGCACACACACAGATCCCCTCCCCACTCTCGCTTTTAGACCAGTTGCCATTTCCAAGTGCCCAGGATCTCCTTCTGCTTCCATGAGATCCCTTTCCAACTCGGAAATGTGAATAAAGCCCTGCTCTTTCTTAGGAAGGTCTTGTTGTGTGGCTTGTATCTACTACATATGGGGGATGGGAAGTACCAGGTAAGGAGGAAAAAATGCAGAAAACTCACTAGCAAATTCTGCTCTTGGCTATAACTATTATAGATGAAGTCATCCTGTCCATTTCAGCCACTTTACATCACTATATGTAAGGGGGCTGGTGACCCCTTGACTTAATAGGGAACTCATGGACCTCCTGCACCTGAAAAAAAAAAAGCTGGTAAAGGAGGGAAGATAAGAAACACCACTAAAGAGGAGTATTCAGCATTGGCCCACATCTGTAGAGAGTGCACTAGAAAAGCCAAGGCTGAAACTGAGCTCAAACTGGCCACACGAATCAAGGACAATAAAAAGTCCTTCTTCAGATATGTGGGAAGTCAGAAAAAAACCAAGGGTAACACTGGAGCCTTACTAAACCAAGTGGGGCAGCTGATAACCAACACCCAGGAAAAAGTCAGTCTCCTTAATGACTATTTTGCCTCGGTCTTCCATCAGTGCAAGGGTATCACCCTGCCTGACAGGATGCAGGTTCACCAGGGGAAGGGCAAACATGCGCCCAGCACTGGTGTTGATCTTGTGAAAGTACTCACTGAGAGGCTGGATGCGCCCACAAATCAGTGGGCCTGGATGTAACGCGCCCAAGAGTGCTAAAATAGCTGGCTGAAAGACCAATGGCAAGGATAGTTGAGAACTTGTGGCACGTGGAAGAGGGTCCTGACGATTGGAAGTGGGCCAATGTGGTACCTATCTTCAAGAAAGGGAAGAAGGAAGATCCAGGGAGCTACAGGCCAATCAGTTTGAACTCAATCCCTGGAAAGATTTTGGAGAAAATCAAGGAAACCATTAAAACAGGCCAATAGAAGGTAATATTCTGAGAGATAGCCAACACAGTTTTGTCATGGGTAGGTCACAGATTCATAGATGTAGGGCCGGAAGGGACCTGAGCAGATCACCAAGTCCGACCCCCTGCCCTAGGCAGGAATGAATACTGGGCTTATATGACCCCCACTAAGTTAAGCTCATATGACCCCAGCTAGGTAATAGTCAAGCCTCCTATTAGAGACCCCTAAGGTAGGAGCCAGCACCACTTCCCCTGGAAGCTGGTTCCAGATCCTAACCCCGCTGACACTGAAGTAGCGCCTCCTGATGTCTAGCCTGAACCTACTCTCAGTCAGCTTGTGGCTAATATTCCTTGTTACTCTGGGAGGCGCTCGGGGGACCAGGGTCTCACCCATTCCCCTCTGGTCCCCCTGGTAAGTTTATAGATGGCCACCAGATCCCCTCTCAGCCTTCTCTTGTGGAGGCTGAACAGGTTCAAGTCCCGTAGCCTCTCCTCGTAGTGCCTGCCCTGCTGCCCCGATCATGCGGGTGGCCCTCCTCCAGACCCTCTCCATGCTATCCACATCCCTCCTGAAGTGTGGCGCCCAGAACTGGACGCAATACTCCAGCTGTGGCCTGACCAATGTCACATAGAGGGAGAGGATCACTTCCTTGGACCTCCTCATGATGCATCTGTGGATACATGACAAGGTGCGGTTAGCCTTGCTGACCGCATCCTCACCCTGTCGGCCCATGTTCATTTTGGAATCAATAATGACTCCAAGATCTCTTTCTGCCACTGTGCTTTCAAGAAGGCAGGTCCCCAGCCTATAGGTATGCTGCTGGTTCTTCCTGCCAAAGTGCAGTACCCTGCACTTGTCAGTATTGAATCCCATCCTATTCACATCCTATTCCCCTACCTCTGTAACCTGCCCAGGTCCAGTTGTATCCTGATCCCCCCTTCTAGTATGCCCACCTGGCCCCAAATCTTGTTGTCATCAGCAAATTTGAACAGCGTGCTTTTCACCTCTTCGTACAAGTCACTGATAAAGAAATTGAACAATATGGGCCCAAGGACCTTGCCTGACCATTTTCGTTTTGTTTTATGACCAGGTGACGCATCACCTGGACAAAGGAGAAGAAATGGATATCATATTTTTGGACTTCAAGAAAGCCTTTGACCTGGTGTCCCATGACATCCTCATGGAAAAATTGGGGAATTGTGGCCTTGACAATTTCATGGTCCAATGACTGGGGAACTGGTTCTGTGGATGGACCCAGACAGTGACAGCTGATGGAACCAAAGCAACATGGCTCATGGTGACCAGTGGCGTCCCCCAGGGCTCCACTCTTGGACCTGTAGTCTTCAACGTATTTATAAACGATCTGGACTCTGATGTCAGAAGTGGACTGGCTAAGTTCACTGACAACACCAAGCTATGGGGAAGTACGGTCAACTTAGAGGATAGGCTGGCAATCCAAGCCAAACTCAACAGGCTTACAAGGTGGGCAGATCAAAACCTGATGGCATTCAACACTGAGAAATGCAAAGTGCTCCACCTTGGGAGGAAAAACCCACACCACACTTATAGTCCCAGCAGCGCTATACTCACTAACACCATGACTGAAAGACACTTGGGGGTCATGTCTGACCACAAGAAGAACATGAGCCATCAATGTGATACTGCAGCCAGCAAAGCAAACACAGCTCTGGCTTGCATCTACCCATGCATCTCAAGCAAGACCCCAGAAGTCATCCTCCCAATTTACCCGGCCTTGGTGAGGCCACGGCTGCAATACCGTGTCCAGTTCTGGGCTCCAGAATTCAGAAAGGACGTGGAGAAGCTTGAGAGAGTGCAGAGGAGAGCCACGCGCGTGACAAGAGAGCAGGGCTTGTGAGGACAGGCTGAGAGACATGGGACTCTTCAGCCTGGAAAAGCATAGGCTCAAGGGGGACTTGGTGGCAGCCTATAAGTGCATAAGGAATGTGCATCAGAAACTGGGAGAACGTCTGTTCATCAGGGCACCCCATGGGAAGACAAGGTCCAACGGTTACAAACTCCCAGAAAACTGTTTTAGGCTGGACACAAGGAAAAACTTCTTTACTGTCCAAGTCTCCAGGGCCTGGAATACATTCCCCCAGAGGTGGTGCAAGCACCTACTCTGGATACTTTCAAGAAAGACTTGAATGCCTATCTTACTGGGATCGTTTGACCCCTGCTGGCCTCTTGCCCCTTGGGCAAGGGGCTGGAACCGATGATCTTGTGAGGTCCCTTCCAGCCCCAAAGTCTATGAAATCTATGATATACAGTTACATTTCAGCTGGCAAAATCTGAAGGAGTCAAAAACCAGCCTGAGGACATGAACTTTTAGAAAGGGGAAATTAAGAAAAGAAACATTTAAAAAGAAACAGAGAATTTATTTAGAAAAGTCGAAAGACTTTTGCAATTTTGTTGTTGCTGATGAGCTCATTTGGCCGGATTCTTGTTGCATTACCCAGTGCTCAGTGGTAGGTTTCTATCTGGAGCCAGCGTCCCACAAGAAATATTCTGCTTGATAGTTCAGGCAGTAGCAGACTGCTAGTTCTTGCACGCATCTTTTGTTCTTATTACTACTTTCCTGCTACCAGAAGACTCAAAGGAGCATGAGCCTGCAGACATAAAATAGGAGACAGGAGAGCAAGAAACAAGCCAACTGTGCTAAATGACAAGATCCAAGAAATTATTGGAGTGCACTTTCTTCTCAAACTGGAAACCCAGATCCCCTCGACCACAGGAACGTAGGAATGGCCTTAGTGTATCAGACTCAGACTCCAGCTTTTCCATCATCCTGTCTCTGACAGGGCCCAACACTAACATTTTCAGAGCAAAGAACAGGAAGCCCCACAGATGGCAACAATGGGTTACTCTGCCATCCTGAAAATCCTCTCTTAATCCCAAGGAGGAATGGATACAAAGCAGGAAGCAGGAAGCTTAGATCTTTCCCCAAACACTTTTTCTAGCATTATTCGAAAGCCAAACCTTCTTGTTTCTTGTATACACACCCGATCCTTCTGGGAACACTGCAGTGGCATTACCCGGCAAAGAGTTCAGCATGTTATTACATTACACATTGGTTGAAAAAGTTCTTCCTTTTATTTGTTACCATCTTTCAATTTCATTAAGCAACTGACAGAAGCTTCCAAATTGCACTAAACTGGGTGAATCTATATGTGCAAATGCTTTGGTGTGGGCTTACTCTAGAGTAATTTACTCTGGAGAAAACCCACCGCAGGCAAGGGTCTACACATGCAGGGAAGTGGGAGCAGATTTGCTCCTCAAGGCAGCAGTCTGCTCCCACCCACCCCTAGCCTTGCACCAGCCTGCTACAGGAGCCAGGGGAGCTCTAGGTTGCCCAGGGGTGCTAGCCCAGGAACTGGCAGAGGAGACAGGTGTGTCCTGGCAGGGGCTGGGACACTGCAGAGCTCCATGGTCTTGGGGCCTAGCCTGGGAGATGCTTCTCTCCCAGCCCTGACCTCATGACCATGGGGCTAGGGCTGGGAAATAAAAATCTCCCAGCCCTGACTCCCTGATCATGAAGTTGGGGCTAGGAGCTCCCTGATGCCAAGACAGGGGGAGATTGTCCCTGCCCAGGCTCTGGTGGCAGAGCCTGCCCCAGCAACAGGCAGCTTAATCTCCTGTGCCCTGCTGCAAATTTACAGGTAACAAATTACTCACGATTAGAGCAAATTACAGTGCAGTAAGCATCTGTACACGTAGGTGGGATGTTTAGTGAGCAGTGATTTGATCTAATCTTAAGTAAAGCAGCTCATGTAGTGTAGCAGGGTGCTGAGTCTGGTCCCTGTTATACACACGTCCCATGAGGAATCCAGCCATGGAGTGCCAAGGGCACCCCTCATAAGTGACCTTATGATTAACCAGTGTATGGCTTTATGTCATGGGATCATGTTATGAATTTTAAGAAATGAAACATGCAAAATACCCAATTTGTGTAAGAAATTTTGGAAGTGATGTGTCCCTTAACATGGAATTCAGGGATATTTTGGGGGCGGGGGGTGGGGGTGGAAATCATGACTTGTAGTTTTTGGATTCAGACATATGGTGAAGAGTTGAGAAGCTAGGTGAGCAGGTGACATGATGGCAAATGAGGTTTCCTGTTGATAAATGCTAAGGAATGCAAATGGAAAGGAAAGTCTGATTAGATGTACTGCATCAGCTAAAGAAAAAGACCTGGGCTTCACTTGGCATGTTTCAGTGAGGACTTCTCCAGAGAAAAATAAACACAAGATAATTAAGAGCTTGCAGAAGTTGTCATATGAGCAGGCTGAAAGGGGTGAGGCTTATTAGCTGAGAGAGGAGACAGGTAAGAAGGGGAGTGAGAAGAGCACAAAAATGCAAATGAAGCAAGAAAGGCAGCCTGGGAAGAAAAGCATGTATTGCCTATGCCAGTGCTGCTCAAGCTTGTGGCCTGGCAGGCCAGATGAGTGGCCCAGACCAAGTCCCCAGAACCCTCTACCCCGCCCTGCATGCCAGGATTAGGCCCTGGGGCCAAGTGCCACCCCCATGCAGCAGGATTAGGCCTTGGGGACCTAATGCCACTCCCTCCCAGGCCCTGACACTGGGAACTGGGTCCCAGCAGCCTGATGCTGCCCCCTCCCTGTCATCCATACTGAGACTTGGCCCTGGGACCTGGTGTGACATTCACCCAGTCCTGTGTGCTGGGATCACACACCCAATTCAGTGCACAGGGCCTGGGGCTCACTACGGGACTGGATAACACTGCACCTCAAACTGGATTTGTCCCGCAGGCCAGGAGCTGAGGACCCAAAGTCCATACAACTGAAAGATGGCAGGCTTAAAACCATTAAATAAAAGTCTATTGCACACAAAGCAGGAA
>NW_005843742.1:4552-6677 GCF_000455745.1 Alligator sinensis | reverse complement strand
GTGCCCAGCCGCTGTCCTAAGAACTTGGTGCTGTGCCTGGGGGAAGAGTCGCAGGGTGAGGATGGCAATTCCTCAGGGGCTGCTGAAATGAGGACTTGCCATCCTCTGGCTGCTGCTGCTGCAGGTACCTGGGCCCTGGGCACCTACTGGTGAAGGAGGGACAACAGCTGCTTGGACAGATCCTGGTGAGCTGGAGTGGTGCAGGCTTGTGCAAGCAGGTCCACCCTGGTTCTTTCTTTCCAACCCACTACTCACTTCAAGCCCCCTCCCTTCCTCAGCTTCCCTTCAGAAAAGCCTCCCCATCCCCTACGTTGAGGAATCTTCCCCACTCTATAGTCTTCCACATCCAGATCAGGAAGTACTCTTCTTTCTTCTGCTTTTTCTTATCTAGAACTATACGTTTCCATTATATCGTTTCAAGAGTTTCACAACATGTCCTCTCAGCCTTCTCCAGTGCACACCAGGCAACTGAAGGTTTATTGTCAAATGAGAACTCAGATAATATGAATTTAAAGCATTCATAATCTTCCTCTGAGGGGTTTTCCACAAGTCCCAAAAGGACTTCCATCAGTGTCTTAGGTCCAGCCATCATGAACTATTTGGAACTACCCGAAACTTAAAAAAAACAACATATTAAATACTAACTGTGAGCCATGTATGAACATCATGAAATCACAGTGACTGCGCAAAAGGAAAACCTTCTCCATGTGCCCTCAGACAGTTTGTGCGTTTCTGTGCGTCACGTACCAGGTTAATGATCTAATTTGGATATTTGTAGACTGAAATACAACGCACTGGATATTGTCATTAATGTGACCTGTTGCAAGGAATGGCTGTAATATTTGGCAAACAGCAGTACTGAGCTTGGCTGCTGTGCCTGGCAGATGTTGCGGTGAATGAAGGCTGGAGTAGCAGGAGATTGTGGGATGTGGAGAGTTGCTGTGGAGGGGATGGGGGGTTGTTCCTGGACTGTCTCTGCTGTTTTCTGCCTGCCCAGAGGGCACTCAGCTGGGAGCCCAGACTGCTGCCCGGGGTGTGGCGGCATCCAGTGCTGCGGGGGGTCTGGGTGAATGGTTGGCTAGGGCGGGGAGGTCGCTTGTGCCAGCCTGGGGGACCTGGTGCACCTGCTTAACCTTGTTTCAAGCCCTACCTTTTTCCTGCACCCCACAACACTTCATAGCCAATGCTAACCCACAGACTTCATTAGGAACTATCCAACATGGTACCTTTCTGATTGGCCTTGCTCCAGTAACACTGCACCTCTCCTACACGCTCATTTTTTCCCTTCAACTTCAGTTAAGGGTGGGCAAGTTTCTATACAGTACTTGACTTACTGCCCACTGCGGTTGCATTGATGCTTCCCCTCCTCTCACATCTTCACCTTGACCTTTTTCTCCTCTGTATGTTCTTTGCTGGACCTTCCATTAATGCCTCAGTGTTTCCAGCCCTTCTCTCCCTGCAATGACACTTCCACCTTGCTGTGCATTTTCGTGCATCGTTCTAGTTTCTTTAAGAACAGCAAATCATGGTACTTTCCTACTTTCACCTCTCCTGATGGAGATTTCTTGTCACTACTCTCAGCTTTTGAAATTGTTCTCTGTACTTGTCCCTCTTTTCTCAGCCCTGCAGTCTCAAAAGGAAAGGCCAGAGCAAGGGAACTCAATTACAGTCAGGAAATCCTATGGTCAAGTGAGCTATCATCTTAAATACAATCTTGGGCACTCTTGTTTCCACAGTCAGAAATACAGAGATTGTACCTGAGGTGCAAACACTGCCGAAGTAGGAAGCAGTGTCATCAGACCCAATATAAAAACGTACAGGGCAACAACAAAAAAGTCATTGCATTTACTTTTGAAGCAGAATTAACCAAATGTAACCTTAGCAGTAGAGACCTGCTTGCCCATGTACAATGAGAGAAGGCATCAGTATTGATGGGGTACAAGAAATTCACGTGGATTTGATGTATTCAGGCCATGATACACCTAAAGGAAGACATCACATGGAAGGCACAACAGTGTAGGCAGTGGAAGTGCATGGCTGGTGGCCACAAAAGTCCAAAGATGTGGAATAAAAGTGGCATGGTTTTCATTTGTGCACAGAACATTCGAACAAGCACAAGTAGTAC
>NW_005843742.1:0-4318 GCF_000455745.1 Alligator sinensis | reverse complement strand
GGCCTCCTCCATAGCCCCCCTCCCAGCATCACTCACCCTAAGCTCAACCCCCGCCGAGAAGTGCCTGGTGCAGCCCCAGCTCCACTCCGCACCTGCAACCCCCCCGCCCTGTGCAGATCTGTGGGCACATGCCCCCCACTCTGTGCTCTCCCCAGGTGTGCTCAGTGGTGGGAGCCACCCTCCCACTGAGCTGTGGCTCCGTCCTGCACCCCTGCCCCCTCCCTAACTGCTGGGGGCATTGATCTGTCCCCCCACGTGCCTTCCCTCCTCCTTCCCTTTCCACCACAACAGACTTACCAGCTGCATGCAGCTCTTCATGCTGCCAGGCTATGCTCCTCACTGCCTGAGTGCTGCACTACAGCTGTGCACGCACACAGGCATTTGTCAGCCAAATTATCGGCTGCATTGGGCCGTTTTCCAATACAGCCAATTTTCTTTATATTGGTACCGATCCAATATCAGACCAATGTATTGGTGCACCTCTAGTTGCATCCTAATCCAGGTATATGCTACTGGGTTAACTGCTCACCTCCATGGACATGTCCTTTATGGTAGTGGACCCTGACATTGCAGTATTTTAATCACCTGTTGCCAATTCAATAGCTTTATTAGAGGTGTGCAAGGAGCACTTGAACCTACAACAGATACTGGTGTTTCTCAGCCAGACAAAAATGAAGACCATCACAGACAGCCTGGTGCTATGTAGAGGAGAACTGGTACATCGGTAAATGTGATGCCTTTGACTCATGATGGCTAAATGCAGCCAAAGCAGACATATGAGCTAGTGGTCGCCAGAGTAGGCACACGTGTGTGGCAGCTCACGTGAGCCCTCAGCTTTCCACCGACCCAACCAAGCGGACAAGGGAGAGAGAAGCCACTGCGGAAAGGTAAGTGGGCAAGGGCGGGGAAGGGCAAGGAGGAGCCACACCAGCTGTAGGGAATTGGGAAGAGTTTTTTTTCCCCTCCAGTTCCTACTTAGTGGCGCTGGCTGGGAGCTGTGCTCCCAAGCCGGGTGAACAGGCCGGGGAAGCAGGCGTGCTCTTCAGCAGCGTGCCGGAGCTTGCGAGGGAGTTTGCGTTGGGGGGGGCCTGAAACTCCATGCATCAGGAGCCCCTGCCACAGAGGAGGACTCCAGACAGAGACTTCAGGTAAGCTAATGAGGAGGGGGACAGCGATGTGGGTGGTAACATGAAGCACAGCCAGGGACCTAGCCTTGGTGTCACCTCCGGCTCCGAGCTGCTTTGGGGCTAGCACCCAGATGGGGCGTTTGGAGGGGCTGGCAACACCCCAGTCCCCTGTCTGTGGCAGCTGCCTGGTGGGGGCTCTGGGGCCTGGGCAAACCAGGAGTCCCCTCACCTGTCCCAAGTTGAGGCCCTGGAGGGGCAGGTGAGGGAAGTCAGGCGGAGGTCAGCAGGCGGCAGGGGATCAGGGCAGGTGAGGAAGAGACTGACGGGTACTTCCATTCTCTGCAGGACCACACACCCGGAGGGAAGGTGCCACAGGCGGTGGGCAATGCAGAAGCATGGAAGACAAGTCACCTCCAGATCCAGACGTTGCAGACTTAGACGTCGCACTACTGGTACATCTCCCCCAGTGCTTTTGGGAAACAGGTATGATGCCCTAGCATCACTGGGAGAGAGTACAGCAATGGAGGCCACATCCACTGCTACCAGCAGAGAGGCTGAGAGGCAACCGGGCAGCCAGCGGAGAAGATGTCAAGTCATCATGGTGGGCAACTCCCTCCTGAGAGGAAAGGAGGGAGCCATCTGCCGCCCGGATCCTACAGTACGGGAGGTCTGCTGCCAGCCGGAGCTAGGACTTGGGACATCGCAGCGAGGCTCCCAGGCACACTGACTACTACCTCATGGTCCTTATCCATGCTGGAACGAATGATGCTGCCTGGAGTAGTCTGGGACGGGTCATGGCTGACTACATGGCTCTGCAAGACAGGCTTAGAGGCTCAAGGGCACAAGTAGTCTTCTCATCCGTCCTTCCGGTCAGCAGCCGTGGCCAGCATCACGGGAACTGAATTGAGGAGGTCAACTCATGGCTTCAGAGCTGGTGCCACAGTGCGGGGTTCAGCTTTCTAGACCATGATCCTTACTTCCAGGATAAGACCTTGCTGGGATGGCACAGCCTACATCTCTCTCCAAAAGGTAAGAGTCTGTTCTCTTACACGTTGGAAGACCTCCTACACAGAGCTTTAAACTAGCTTCATCAGGGGACGGGGATGCCGAGGTCAGGATGAGATTGGGTAGGACAAGCTACGAACCTCACACTGGAAATAACCTTGTAAGTATTTAGGGACCCACTAAAAATCAGGATAGGGGAATACTAAGGGCACCTATCGCGGGGCTTAGGGGTCTCTATACTAAGGCTAGAAGTATGGGAACAAGCAGGAGGAACTTGCACTCCTGCTTGCAAACAAAGACCTCGACCTGGTTGGTCTAACAGAAACCTGGTGGGACCCTACCCCTGACTGGGCAGTAGGCCTTGAAGGCTACAGGCTACAGGCTATACAGGCAGGATAGACTGGGGAAAAAGCAGGGTGGGGCGTTGCTCTATATGTTAGGGAACAATATACATCCTTTCTAATAAAGATGGGGCCAGAGGACAGGTAAATAGAAGTCACACCTATAGACTGATATATAGACCATTCAGAGCTCCACAACACTGGAAAGAGATCTCAGAGTCTTGGTTGACACAAAAATGAATATGAGTTGCCAGTGTGACGCGGTAATAAGGAAGGCTAACCGCACTCTTTCTTGCATCAGCAGGTGCATCACGAGCAGGCCTAGGGAAGTGATAATTCCCCTCTATGCGGCACTGGTGAGGCCGCAGATGGAGTACTGCATCCAGTTTTGAGCACTGCACTTCAAGAGGGACGTGGATAACCTTGAGAGGGTTCAGAGAAGGGCTACTCACATGGTTGAGGGCCTGCAGTTGTAACCCGGGTACACCCAAGGATGTGCCCTATTCTCAATAGGATGGGATGGGTAGGCAAGACAGGGTGCTGTGAGGGGGATGCCAGAATTTTGAGCAGATCCCTCTTTCCTCTATAGACTTAGCCCAAGCCCCAAACTTCTTAACTATATACAATTTCTTGAGTTACAATATAGATAAACATAAAACTAAACATCATATATGTATGTTTACACAGTGAACATTGACCAATATCCCAGGTCAAACCCTAAATAACACTCTTAACCCATCACAATACAACATTAGCAGAGGCATGACCAACAGATGGAGGGAGGTGCTGCTCCCCCTCTATGCGGCACTGGTCAGGCCGCAGTTGGAGTACTGTGTCCGGTTTTGGGCGCCGCACTTCGAGAGGGACACAGAGGATCTGGAGAGGGTTCAGAGGAGGGCCACTTGCATGATTAGTGGTCTCTGTGAAAGACCCTACAAGGAGAGGTTGAGAGATCTGGATCTCTTCAGCCTTTACAAAAGACGGCTGAGGGGTGACCTTGTAGCTGCCTATAAGTTTATGAGGGGAGGACAGCAGGGAATTGGGGATGCGCTGTTTACCAGAGCGCCCCAGGCAGTAACTAGGAATAATGGGTGCAAACTAGTGGAGAGTGGATTAGGTTAGACGTTAGGAAGACATTTTTTACAGTAAGGGTAGCAGAGTCTGGAATGGGCTGCCAAGAGAGGTGGTGCTGTCACCTAACTTGGAGGTCTTCAAGAGGAGGCTTGACAATCACCTGGCTGGGGTCGTCTGACCTCGGCCCTCTTTCCTGCCAGGGGCAGCGGGCGGACACAGTGATCCAATGGTTCCCTTCCGACTCTATCATCTATGAAACATTTCAATTACAAAATGAGGCGCTAATTTGAACAATCTTAGTAACTTCCATTCCTTATTATAGTCCCTGACCCATGGCAAGAGACAGTCCTTCTTCCAATGGGGTCCCTTGGTGGGCGAGGAGGGGGTGTCCAGGAAGCACCAGGTACCCCTCCCCTTAGGCCTTGATGAGGCAGGGGGCTGCTCATGAAGCCCCTTCTCTGGGTTTGCCCGCCCAAACATCTTTCCTCTCTGGGACCCAAGAGCCCAATGACTCGCGCTCCCTCAGGTGGCGGAGGTGAGGGTGCAGCTCAATGGGGTCTGCTCTGCTGGAGCACCTCTCCAGGCCTCTCCTGCACCGCTGGGCTCCTCCCCACCCTGTGCCCCGCTCTGGGCACCGAGGGCTCAGCTCCTCTCAGCTGCTGCATCATGGCTGCTGGCTCCTGGGTGCTGGGCCTCGCGCTGCAGCACTGCTATTTCCCCGTGCCCTGGCTTTGGTACCAAGGGCTCTTTTAGCACAGACTGGTCCTTCAG
>NW_005843741.1:55280-55515 GCF_000455745.1 Alligator sinensis | reverse complement strand
CTGTTCCCCTATCACCTCATTTGGGGCTGAACAGATTGTATTACTGGACAACAGTTTGCTTACATAAACAGAGGAATAACCATGTTTTTGGCTAATTCTCTCCCCACTTCAGAGGGATATATAATCCTGAGGTGGTGCAGAGGCACTTGGAGGAACTGGATGTGTTTAAGTTGGTAGGCCTGGATGAGCTCCATCCGAGGGTACTGAAGGCACTGGCTGACGTCATTGCACAGCC
>NW_005843741.1:51688-55270 GCF_000455745.1 Alligator sinensis | reverse complement strand
TTGAACACTCATGGCGCACGGGCCAGGTCCCAGAGGACTGGAAAAGGGCCAATGTGGTCCCCATTTTCAAGAAGGAGAGGAAGGAGGACCCAGGCAACTATAGGCCAGTTAGTCTCACCTCCATCCTTGGCAAAGTCTTAGAAAAAATTATCAAGGCTCACATTTGCGAGAGCCCGGCAGGACAAATTATGCTGAGGGGAAACCAGCAGGGGTTTATTTTATTTGTATTATTTTTATTTGTATTTATTTTAAAATACAAATAAAAACGTTGCCATGATTCTTTGTGAAAACAGCCCTTTGCTTGCTCCAATGCTAGTAGCAAGTAGGACAGAGTGAGAACATCATTCAAATGACACATATCTGATGGTAGATTGGAGACACACGGTGATTAAACCCATTGAATTGGCCTTTACAACCCTGCATGAGTTAATGAGGGCCTGTCTGCACTGCCCCCATGCCATGTCTACAAGTGCTGCCAAGAATCATATGCCACCACCTGGCTCCTGCTTTCTATGTGCCAAATCACAGAAAGGAGGCAGTGGAGCAAACTTAGAATAGTGCTCGGCACCGCTCTTGGTTTCTCTGCCATGGGCATGCTTATTGGCATGCTCTAAACGTGATGCCAGCTGACTACTTTAGTTCAGTTCTGGAATTTGGTGAATGTTGAGCATATACAAGTAGGATGGACAAACTTCACAGCAGTGGTACCAAATGAGGAATGGAGATAATGTACACATGCCTTAAGGGCCTGAACTCACATTTAAAGCTTCCTAGACTACAGAGAAACATAAGTTGGGAGAAAAAAAATCTAAATTTTAACCTAAATTTAATATGGATTATTCTCATGTTTGCCTTTGGTTAGGACCCCTTATGATTTATGTTTTCAATGTTTTTATTGCCATAATGAGGATCAGAAATTTATGCTATTTTAAAGTAAAGATGAACTTTTACTTCAATCACAAAAGAACCATAAAATAGCATGAGGCAGTGAAATAAATAAATGGAAAGACAAATAAAGAAATAAAGCAGCCAGATCTCACCTCCTCCCGCTTCCTTTCAACCATTAAAATACTTGTCTTCTTAAACAATGGGTTCTTCAAAATATCAAAGGACTTCCACACAGAGACACTTCTAAACACTAACTGTCTTTTTAAACAATGAGTTCATCAAAATACCAAATGACTTCCATACAGAGAAATTAACACTAAAATTCTGCAATATTCAATTCAAAATAAGACAGACACTCAAAAAGCAATTAAAAAGAAGAGCTATGACACTGGGCCAGAGTGGAGAAAATTCAGGTTTTGGAAACAAACCAAGGATTTACAGGTGTATGTAACAGATTTACATGAAACCGGTAGGCTATCACAGTTTGCCGCCACCAGCCAATTCATAATTGCTCCTAGATGTTTAATCAGTGCTCCACTGCCATTGGCAAAGGGTAACTTTATTTATGTCTTTGTCAAACTGTAAAACACTGAGGATAGAAAATGGAGATGTACATCATATAGACTTTATAGTCTCCTTCGAGAATTTACGTATCATTACTTTCCATTAATTTTTTTCAGCTTAACATTCAAATGATGTGGAAGCAGTGATCACTAAACAAGACCACTTTGTATGCTACAAGGTTAAGGCCTTTGACATACAGGTGCTGTTAAATATATGCCAAAACACTGATAAACGATTACATTTTTGCCCTGACTTCTAATTAAACATTTGGAGTTGCTGAACCATATTTCCAAACCAGTAACAGATTCTAATGTCAGTACATGTCATTAGATACAATGAGACTAGATCTTCAAAACACAAGGAGTCAAATATGCCAGGATTCAAATAGATGCTTAGTGTGATCAGATGTTTGCATACACATAATGACATTCATGGAAAATGTATGGGATAATAAATGAAAAGTAACGCCTCTCAGTAAACACTTCTTATCCATCCCTGACACATGACTTTAATTCTTCAAACCTGAAAGGTAGCAAATGCAAACCTTGCCAGGAAATTCTTTTTATTCTCTCTCTCTCATTTGGCCCATAGAGCTCGTGGTGACAACATCTCTCAAAGGCGGAGGGCCAGATTTTTTAAGAATTAAGTGTCTAAAAATGCAGACAGGCACTTAAATACCATTTTCAAAGAAAAAAAATATGGAAGGAATATAAAGTCCTTAAGCATCAGGATATAATACCACCTCAAATGTTTTGGAATTAAGAGAAAACTTTTACAGAAAGAGGAGACCAGCGTACTTCATAGAAAGGGGGTCTATAGATAGGCTGCAGGACACAGACTGACCCTAAGAATGATCTGGAAATCCAGTGTCAGTGTGTGTGGCTTAGTGTCACCATACAGGGTCTCCCCAATTCTTGGCCGAGGAATAAGCATTTGTGGAATGGAGAAATGAAGGCATCACAGGGAACTGAAAGCACTAAAAAGGGGAAAAAATATCATAACTAGATATTCAGTTTGATTTGTTGTTCCACAATTTGATAGACTCGTTGCTTTTTAAAGTTTTGTTGTTGAAGAGCAGCTACTCTAATGTCACTGACTGAATTTCCAGAAAGGTCTTCTGCCATAGGCTTTTGTGTCTTTCTAGAAGTGATGTCAACTTGGTGTCCATTCAGTCTTTCATACAGGGACTGCCCCTTGCCTTCTGTCTGATCCCAAGAGATTTAACTGTTGTATCCAAAAATCACAGAGGGAATAAGTGTATACAGATTTTTTTAATAGTGATAGTCAAAATATGGTACTCTTTTTCCTACACTAAGAATTTCAACTTTTGCCAATAAATTGCAACCTCTGAAAAATGTAAGGCCAAAAAATTTGAAAAAAATGGCTTCCAGGTATTTTCTTCTCTTGCCTATGAACAAAAAACATTTTTGAAACATGAAAACACTTTCCATGAGAATTTTAGTTTAATTCAAAACCTAATAAAGCTACAATTTGGCGGGAAATTCTCCCCTGCACCGGGGTTTTCCTCTGCAGCAGAAAACGCCATCGTGCAAAGAAGCTGCAAATTTTAGCGGGAACATAATTCAGTGGTGCCAAAGCACACACAAAAAGAAAAATCACAACTTTGGGTTGTGACAATTATAACAATCAAAAGATGGATCAAAGATACCACAGAGACCTTCTGAAAAGATATATGCATGCATTCCAAGTAAAACTTAGGTTTTGCTATACTAATTGTTCTCATTGTGTAATACCATAATTGCTGCCATTTTTACATAATCTTGCAGTTCTTATCAAAAAGAGGAGCAAAACTTAGCTTACATATGATAGGTTAAGTTTTCAAGGCAGAAAGCAGGAGATACAGTTCATCTGTGAACAAGTTGTGCGAGAAAACTATGGGGTAATGCCATTCATTAAATCCTCACTAAGCTTGGGAAGCCAGCCTTTTAAATCATAATTAGACAATACCAAAAAACCAACCCCTGCCCTGGTCTGTCAAGTATGTGACTTCTGTAGAGACATTATGATCTGTTTTGTTCAATACAATTGCTAGTGCATTAATAACCAGATAGTTTGCTTAATAGGATGGTGCTTGTGGCGGGGCGGAACGGGGGGGGCGTCTCGTTGAGC
>NW_005843741.1:47324-51521 GCF_000455745.1 Alligator sinensis | reverse complement strand
CTCAAGCTTTTTATATGGCTAGCCGCCACGTGTGAATAATTTAACGCAATCCAGTAATGGGGCTCGAATTATCATACGAATGGCGGGAACTCTTTGCACCGAGCACTTCTGTGCTGCAAAAGAAATGCACCATGCAAAGAAAGCTACAATTTGGCGGGAAATTCTCCCCTGCACCGGGGTTTTCCTCTGCAGCAGAAAACGCCATCGTGCAAAGAAGCTGCAAATTTTAGCGGGAACATAATTCAGTGGTGCCAAAGCACACACAAAAAGAAAAATCACAACTTTGGGTTGTGACAATTATAACAATCAAAAGATGGATCAAAGATACCACAGAGACCTTCTGAAAAGATATATGCATGCATTCCAAGTAAAACTTAGGTTTTGCTATACTAATTGTTCTCATTGTGTAATACCATAATTGCTGCCATTTTTACATAATCTTGCAGTTCTTATCAAAAAGAGGAGCAAAACTTAGCTTACATATGATAGGTTAAGTTTTCAAGGCAGAAAGCAGGAGATACAGTTCATCTGTGAACAAGTTGTGCGAGAAAACTATGGGGTAATGCCATTCATTAAATCCTCACTAAGCTTGGGAAGCCAGCCTTTTAAATCATAATTAGACAATACCAAAAAACCAACCCCTGCCCTGGTCTGTCAAGTATGTGACTTCTGTAGAGACATTATGATCGGTTTTGTACAATACAATTGCTAGTGCATTAATAATTGGATAGTTTGCTTAATAGGATGGTGCTTATTATTAATAGAATTACTAACAGTGCAAGGCTTGGAGAGAAAGTAGTAGTTAATGATCCCTTGCTTTTTAAAAATTAATATACATAAAATGATGCAATTTATCAACTTCCTTATTGCACCCCTTTTTTGTCCTCTCTCCTCATCTCCTTTAGTTTACCATGTTCTTTCTCTACCTGCCTTCTTTGGCATGTCATTGATGGTAATGCTACTTGTACCCATAGTGGAGTTATGTGGGTTTTTCAAATAGCACTACTACTACATATTTGTCCCACTAAACTGTCTATAGATTAGGGCCAGATTTATGAAGGCATTTAGATGCAGATAACTTCCTACTGGGATTTGCAAATATGCCTGAGCAGGACAGGAAGCTCCCCCATTGAAATTAGGTGCACTTGTAAATGCCACTGGATGTCTATCAGTATCTGGAGACACCTATTCGAAGGTCTGGCCTCTGGCTCTTCAATAGCATTTTTCTGCCATAGATCTTGATGTGCTTTATAATGGAAAATAAGCATTGGCCTCTCCATTTTAGATATGGATACAGGTATAGAGAGGGGAAATTTTGTGTCCAAATTCACACACACGGGTTGGTGGGCACAGCTGGGAACATAAGACAAATATCCTGACTCTTCTCTTATGGCATAGACAGGTGTAATGTTTGTAGCACTTCAAGTGCTTTAGAAGTAATCTAAGATGGGAGAGATGGGCCATACACAATAGTACAGTGATAGAAGTAAGCCAGAAGTGTGGCAATTATCATCTTGGAGTAAGTAAAAATAATGCTTCATTGTGAAGTGTTGCATTCACCGCATTAGTACCGACTCCTAGAATATGCTTACACTAATACTACGTAGTGTCTGTCTGTGACATACTAATAAAACAACCCCAACAGAGCACTATGCCTCAGAGCACCAACAGGTTCACAGTTTCCATCCAGTTCCCAGGACGCAGGCATTCACTACAAAATTTACTATGATCATCCACTACAAAATTCACTACCAAACTCACTACCATGGTGAGCACTCACTGGGAAACTTTCATTCCTACCCTACTGAACAGGACAAAAGTACCATAGATGGAGATCTGTGGATCCTGGTGGTCCCTTTTCTGGTTCCAGCACAGTCAAGACTTTGAGACAGAGAATTAGACATTCTTAGACAAAACCCAAGTGGACAAAGTTACTCTTGGAGTATGCACAGAGTTAATGCCATACTTTAGAAAGCAGGTGAGGTTAGGGGGGTGGCGGGATGCATTTTTGTGGGATTTTTTCAGCAGAGTACATTTCATCTCCGAGAAATAGGCAGCAACTCAAAAACAATACATTCTTGTAGAAAGTCTGAATCTATTTCAGCTGAGACCTTCCTAGTCACCTCAGTGGGAATCTCCTAATTTGGGGAGCTGGACTCAGGAATATGGAATCTGTTGGCACACTGATATAGATACGATTGATATAAGCTACGTATTCCAGGGGTGGGCAAAATATGATGCATGGACCACATCCAGCCTGCCAATTGATTTTATCCAGCCTGCAAGCAGGCATCCAGGTGGTGGCACCACATGGCAGGTCCTGGGCAAGCTGTGCTTGGGCCCCGTACTGTGCTGGCAGGCAGTGCCCAGGGCCTGCAAGGCTGGATTTCATCTCCCAGAAGTAGCCCTGCAAGCCCAGCAGAGGCTGGCGCCCAAGTACACAAGAACAGCTTCTCCAGGGATTGCTTTTACCCAAAACCCACCATGGCACCAACAGAGGCTGGAGCTGGAGCCTAAGCCTGAGGATGGTTCATCCAGCTTCTACCTGGGGTGAAGCCTGGCTGTGGGCCTCCACGCTGTCCCATCCCACCCTGCCACAGGGCCGCAGGGTTGGGATATGTCTGTGTGTGTGCATGCGCTCCAGGGTCCCTTATATCAGGGTGGAGGTCTGTGGCCAGACTCCATCCCCTGTGGGCAGAGGCTGAATGAACTGTGCTTAGGCTTGGGCTCCAGCTTCAGCCTCTCTTCAACAACACAGGGATGCTGGGTGGAAGCAGTCCCACCTGCCAACCTGGCTCTGGCTTTATATCACAGCCCATGCTGTGAAGTCACATAGCACCTCTCCTCTACTACTGGCAGCCACCTGGGCCATCTACCAGGGGTAGCAGGTAACTGCCAGGTGCCCCAATTGGTGCAGGGGAGCAGATCTCCCTGAACCACAGCCGGTGCTAGGGGAAGAGGCCCCACACACAGTTGCCTGGCCCAGCCCAGCCTGACTCGACTTGGTTGTGCACTCCTGCTGTGGATGCAGCCAGCAAGTGCTGGCTCCCAGCTCTGGGATAGGGGTTTGGGTGTCCTACAGCCCTGATTGGGCTCCTGATCCTGCTCCCGCTCCCACTAGCCCTGGCTCAGCTGCAGGGAATTCTTGTGTGAGTGGGTGCATAGGCTTTTGCACATGCATGCGAGAGCATGCTGCCCTCTTTAGTACTGTACATCAAAACGTGTATGGAGTTATTAACTCAAGTATAAAGCATCTTACATTCACGTGTTCATTACGCCTACAGGGTTCAGAGGTTCTGAGCTTCAAAGTCTAGAAGAATTCCCTCTGGGGCATTAGATGATTTAAGTTCTTCTTTTTACCTTGTGTCACTAAAGGCCTCTTCTATTTCCACAAGCATCCCATAGCCACAAGCATGCCATAGAAATGTCAAATATAAATAGATTTAGAAAGGCAAGTTTGGAGAGGAAAATAGCAGAGTCTCCTTGACAGCTTGTTCCCTTTCATTGGGCTTTGCAGCCTGCCAGTTGAAAGGAGAAAGGGAATTGTCGAAATACAGTGCTGTAAATACGCACGCCAAGGCTACTTCTGGGTCTGCAGTGAGTTGGCAGAGACAAAAGTGCACCCTCTTTCCTGAAGTTGTGCTGAAATGTTTGTCCAGTGTCATCCTGCAGGAATTTGGGATATTAAGAGTAACTGGTAAGACAAGGAGGAATCACGAGTTTGTCTCTGCAATAGGGCCTGGGGGAGCAGGATTCCCTTCTACACCACAGTCCTCTGGGACCTTGATGATCCCTGTGTGTCTTTGTTCCCTATCTGTAAAATGAGGACATGGGTCCTTTTCTCATCCGTGTTGTCACTTGGCTCTTTTTTGGAGGGCTTGGGCAATATTCCACTACACAAACATATATACCAATACAATGGGTGCTCGTCTCATCAGGAGACTCTGTAGGCACTGCTGTATTATTGACAATAACTGTGGCCCAGTTTCAACACATGGAGCTGCACATGCCATGTTAACAATGTCAACCCTGATTCCTGGGCTGCTTAGCCCTGCTTCTAATACGTGGGATCTGGATTCAGGCCTGCAAATGTCTACGGATTCCTGAGGGGGTTCAAAGGCTTCAAATGGAGCTGAGAGGACTCCGCATTTCTCAAGAGCGCCTGGCATGAGCCAGTCCTCCTTGTGTGAGCTGAAG
>NW_005843741.1:46110-46748 GCF_000455745.1 Alligator sinensis | reverse complement strand
ACCATTTTCCTTTTGCCTTGCCTCCCCTGCTACAGCTAAACACTACACTGACTTTCTTTCTTTAGCTGCTTGAGAAGAAAAACCTATCAGGTGTCAGTTCCTTCTGTCAACTAAAACTCCACCAACAGAAAGTCCATGCAGTTTAGCAGGTGCCATCACATTTCACATCAAAAGCCTTCTATGCAGTGGTTTGGGGGTCTAACTGGCACAAGTCTGTGGTGATCATTAGATACTGCTAGAGAATGACATTGTCTGATGCTGTCTGGGCTTAACTGCAAAACAGTTAGGTGAGTACAAAGCTGGCTGCGGGGTAGGACCCAGAGGGTCCTAATGGATGAGTCTATGTCGTCTTGGTGAGAAGCGACCAGTGGTTCCCTCAGGGGTCAGTGATTGGTCCAGTGCTATTCAACATCTTCATCAATTATTTGGATGTGGGGGTGAAGAGCTCACTGGCCAAGTTCATAGATGACACCAAGTTATGGGGAAGCGTGGTCATGCTTGAAGATAGACCGCAGATAGAGGCAGACCTAGATAGGCTGGCAAGTTGGGCGGATTGGAACCAGATGAATTTCAAAATTGAGAAGTGCAAAGTGCTCTATCTGGGGACAAATAATCCCCAACATACTTATAGGCTTGAT
>NW_005843741.1:33502-45549 GCF_000455745.1 Alligator sinensis | reverse complement strand
GTCACCTAGCTGGGGTCACCTGGCCTCAGTTCTCTTTCCTGCCTTGTGCAGGGGGGCTGGACACAATGATCCCTTCCAGCCTGACAATCTATGAATATTTATCTTTTGCTTCCTCGTATTGTTGCTGGGGCTCATAAAACATCAATATAAGGCAACTGATGATATATTGGGTCCATCAGTGAGGAAAAAAAGGACAGCAGTGATATCCTTTTTTTCTCATCACTAACATATTTACTCTATTCTTTACTTGTACTACTACTGCTAGCATCAATTGTGGGGTCAGCACAAGTGAAGAATGGCTGTATGGGTAAGAAGCCAGATTCACACCAATATTTTGGGCCCTACAAATGCAGACATGTGCTATGTGACATTCACAAAACCTACTAAGCATGCCTGGTGCCCAGCTCTTATGGATTTTCTTGATGCTCTACAAATCCCATTGGGTACCTTCCTTGCCAGTCCTCATGCTACCTGCTGTCTATCAAGAGATCAGCTGCTCACTCTTCTCAGCCCATGATACCAGCCTCCACTGCATACTTGCTATTTTTTCGAATAAGAACCTTCTTGCTTTGGCCCATGTCCCTTAGGCAGACAAGGGGCTTTCCATAAACACCTACAACACTGGACCTGTTCTTTTCCTTTAAATCTCTCCTTTGGCATAACTCCCAGTCACACAGCTAGGCCAATGGTAGGAGGAGACAGCTGTTTACTATGGTGACCAATTTGTTGGTAATGTTTCTTGTTTCCTTCTCCTATTATGTAGAGTGAAAGCACATCTAACCATCTGGTACAGCCATTTTACAGGCATTCCCAGTGAAATGGGCATGACTGCATGCAGCAGATTTATTAGGTTTCTTTAAGAAAGCACCTTGAAGTCTCTGTGGGCAAATGTCTGGGAAAGATTAAATGACAGTGGCCAGATCTTTAGCTGGTGTAAATCAGCACAAGAGCATGGAAGTCCAAGACAATCTAACACCAACTGAGCTTCTTGTGCAGCGGCAGAAACATTTGGTAGCATGGACCATGTATTTCTACTAAGCAGGAAGGCAGAACTTGTGACTATTTTAATGGGGGAACGGTTAGACAGAGAACTGTGGGCCCTCTGAGCAGCTTGCTTTCAGTAAGGCAAGTATTTTGATTCCCTAGTTGCACTCCTATTTTGCCTTGAAAATGCAAAGACAGGAAAAAAGAGAGAGAGGGTCACATATTTATCAAATGACAGTAATTCCCCAATGATGATAAAAAAGCAGCTTGTCCGTCACTGGGCTCCTTTGGTGTTAGATTTTGAGATGCATTATCTTTGCAGAAAATAAAATGCAAATAAAAACTGAGGGGAAAGAGAGGCCCTGTAAACAACAGAAAGTAAATCTCACAGGGTGACAAACTTAACCAAAACAGAAAAAAAAAGTGGAGTGCCTGGTATTCTCTCGACAAGGAAGTCATTCACATGCCTCCAGCACAAAGCACAGGGGAGATGGATACGCTTTCAAAGTGACAGAGGAAACATCTGATTGCATTCATCCTTAGAAAGCTCTGAAATCACTTCTCCCCACTTTGTTTCCTTCCCAGATAGATGCCCCAAGTGCCAGAACCCATGGTCACAAAACCCTGACAGAACAGTAACTTGCTGTGTAGACTGTTTGTGAATGAATGAAAGTTTTTGGAGAGTATATTGTGAATTGTAACAAACAAGAAATTGCAAGTGGGTTGTACAGAACTGCTAACATGGCACCAGATCCAGATCCTTACCAGTATATTGTGAATTGTAACAAACAAGAAAGTGTAAATGGGTTGTACAGAACTGCTAACATGGCACCAGATCCAGATCCTTACCTGTCACAGGGTTTCAATCTAATTCAGTGGAATTGACCCTGTGACCAATTCTCTGCTCTCTCTGGGACAGAGAGAGAGGAAAAAAAAATCCAGGGAAAGAGAAATGCTAAGGCTTTGGCATCCTCGGTTAACACAGCACTTCAGCACGCCAGGTAGACTGGTATTCTACTGGCACTCTCTTAGATATTTGCAATGGATTCCTTTGAACTTATGTCAGTATAATCAGAGGGAAGGAATCATTTAAACCCAGTCATACCATATGCCACATAGGGAACAGGAGAATGTTTCTCCTTTTTCCCTAGGCCCAGATCCAACAAAGCACATTTTTAACTTAAAGCCCAGGAGCCATCCCACTGAACTCAAGGGGACCATACTCATATATTTAAAAGTTAAGCTTGTGCTTATGTGTTTGCTAGAGTGTGCAAACCCCTCTCTCTCTCTCCGCCTTCCCATTTTATCTTCTAAAAGGACCCATACACACAGGAAGCTGCAGGGAATTCAATTAATCTCTTTTGTGATTAATGAAGAGACAATTCTTCCTGCAGTCCTAGCAAAAATGACTCGCTTCCTTACTTTGATTTTCAGCTCTTTGGGGCATTGTATTGTTTTGCGCTTGTATAGCAACAAAAAAAGTAAAATTAATTTCTGGTGCAAAATTGTGCATCCAAGGTGCTCTGTGGATACAAGTAAGTGATTAAAACCAAGGTTTGATTAGCCAACCAACCCTGTCAATTCCAATCAACTTAAACTAGCAGTAATTGTAAGTCTTGAACACCCAGGTGAAAGGTTTTATTGGACTTAGGCAAGCGATTCCAACAGACATTCAGAACCAGCTCTAGACTTTTTAATATGCTCCACTCATTGTAAAAAGGTTATTCATCCTGGAGATTTTATCACTTGAGACCTGCTCCCCGAGGTTGTGCAACACAGTGCACATCCTACAGGTCTCTCTCATCTATTTCTTTCAGGGCATAAAGAAGACAAATGTATAGGATGAAAGGACAGGAAAGAGCCAAAAGAATACCTGTAAAATGAGACTTGTGCTAAAAGGTAAAAAGTCTTTTCTATTGTACTGACTCTGATAAGACAAAAATAAGACTTTTTTTTTTTTTAAGAAGTGTATGGCATGTGCCATGTTGATTTAGACTTGAGGTATGTCATGAACTCACTAATTGTGGTGCTGTGCAAGGCAAGAACTGCCAGGCTGCGGGCATCTATTTGCTTTCCCACATTGCACTATCATGATGACGATCAGCAGCTGTGGTAGGGTAGCATGTGTTGCGTCAGGTAAATTTTTCCCCTTTCCGCGTTATTTTTAGCTGCAAGCCACTTATGCCACATATCATATTCTGACAAGGTGTAATGTAACCAGACATGTCTTACAAACTCAGGGATAGAAATCAGGGTTTAAAAAAAAAAAAAAAAAAAAAAAGGCTAGCATAAATCACGAAAGCTTTTCGGGAGCCGAAATCTCATCAGCAGAACAGCAGTTCTCTCTATGATAGGGTCCAGTTTTGGCCAATACAGGCAAAGCAGCATAACCATTTTACAAATGAGTGCCTCATAATGCAGCAAAAAAATCAGCCCACAGATACACCCATTGGAGTGTATCCCATTGGAGCTCTAAGGAGCTCCTATCCCAATTCCTCTCATTTCAATCAGATAACGTTGGAATGAGTCCTACTCTTTTGTCACATCAGGTTTGCATCAACACATGTAATTCCACTGATGGACTGATGGCCATCTAAGTTTATACTGGTGAGGTGAGAGGAAAATCAAGTCCAATATCTTCTAAGACACAACTAGATTTACAAATCTGGGGGGAACACACTCATTTCTCTACAGGAACTGAGTTTCAAGGTCTGGCATGATGCTGGAGAGAGGCCTGCTTCCTCTGCAATAAAATTTGTACTAAAGGACCATTAATAACAACAAGGAAAACAAACATACAAAAATACTATTATAGTTTTTCAAAAAACAACGATAATTAGCTTATTTCAGAAATCCACAACCTTCTCATTCTTGAATTCAGCCCGTCTTTTCTTCTGACTATAGACACATTTTATGGGACACAAACTGGCCCAGCTCTGCTGACATCCACTGAAGCCAAATGGGAAAGCTTCATTAAAACCATTTTATACCCCACGGAAAATCAGACCTGTATCTCTATCCATCTATCAGTGGTGTTTCTGAGCCATGGCAGCCCTCACCATTTTATAAATACATCCAGAAATTAAGGCTCAGTTTGAGATACCCCTAGCGACCTCTGCTCCTCAGCCTCTCCTATCTTTGGCGCTTTGGAAATATATTTGGTGTAATTTAAAAAGCATCATCCCATTCATTGGACAAAATCCTGCATATTATGCAGATTCCTAGATGATAATACGTTAGCACACTTTAGTGACTGAGACCGATTTTAAATTACATAGCCCATTTCTGTACATTTAATATTTTGAGGCAAACACTGCCAATAAAGACTGAAAAAGTCCAAATCAAACAATAAGCTCCTCAGTAGCCTTTCCCCCCACCTACAAACAGTAAATCATTTCATGTTAGTAGTTTTAAGCCATAACAATGCAAATAAGGCAGTTTGTGCTGAAACTCGATTGCTATCGAGAACAATACTTCCGTGAAACTTAATTTGTAAAGAACCTGGATTGCCAAGAAGGCTTGCAATATAAAAATAGATAACAGTAAGTAATTTAGCAGCTTATTGGTAGTCCTGCATCTTCAATTTAACTGGAACTTTTTTTTTTTTCCTCAATGTGTGTCACCTAAGATAGGAAGCTATTTGCAGGAAATTGAAGTGTAAACTGAAGTGCTGTTGCAATACATCTCAGGAGTTCAACTATGGTATACTTTAATCTTTACTTTTCATTTGTTTTAACATTTATTACAGCAGGGTATGATCAGGCATTAGGAAGGCAACATTTAGTCTTTTCCAAGAACCTAAGAAAACCTGAGCAAAGAGCACTTCCACTGCAATAATCCCAAATAATACCTTTGGCAATTCTGAGATACACTGGAAATAATCACTCTCTGTTCACATACAATGTCACAAACAAAAAGAGCTTCAGCACGTCCTTATCGCTGGGAGATGGGTCACCGAGTCCTGGAAGCAGCACTACCACAACCTATTTTTATGATGCTTATCGGGCTCCCGATTTTCACAATGTAAATAAACATTTACACTGATGCAAAGTTAACAGGGATCATTTGAAGCTGCTGGATGATAGTAATTAAAACGCTGAGATCCAAGAACCAGAACTTACCCAGAATAGCTACCATGGAGCTGAGGATGGCATCCTCTTCCCACAAGATTTTGCTGTTCTCACTGAAGTAGGTGGTGTGACTTCTTTGGGAAGTGATGGCAGAGAGTATTCCTTCTTATCCTCCATCTTCAGAAAAAAAATTAAAACAGTGCTATTGAGAGCTTATGTGGTCTTATCCAGCTCTCTTCCATTAAAGCCTGTCAGTCAATCACACTTCTTGTGCTATCGATGTCAATTAGACGTTGACATGATTTTCTGTAAGAGAACTCAGTCTATTGGGAGAAAAAGTCTATGTATTGCTTCCCGATGATCAGGATCCAGTGTTTTGTACTGCATGCTCTTCCAAGCAAAAACTACAATTGAAATCCTGGTTAAAAAAAGGATCCTCTCAAGCTGGGATGGTTAAGATACATCAGCTTCTCCAACTCATGCCATGCAAGGGAATGATGCAACAGCCCAAATGACCACGTGACTGAGACAGGTGTCACCACAAGCCCACAGCAAGGCTCTGCCTTGTACTTCTGGATCTGTGCTGGGATGCATTAACTGCTCAGTCTCGGTTACATAAAGCAGATTGTTCATAACACCTAAGAATAAAATCAGAGAACTTTTTCACCCATCAATTCAAAATTCAAATGAATCACCACTAAAAAAGTGCAAAGTGTTTTAGACAGTTAATGCACCAAATAAACGCATCAACAACTGCTTATTAGCCTCAGTGCCATTTAAAATATAAGACAGATAAAGAACAGCAGGCTAAATGCTTCGGCAGTCTGATACATTCCAGCTCAGAACTAATTAGCCGGTGTCAAGATGCAACGAGAGTTTTTTCCTGCTAGGAATTATTAAAACAGTAGATCTTCTCGGCACGTCTAGATGTATTGAAAGAGCCATAGATATTCATAAAAAGACTTCTGAAATGTCATGTTTCTACATTCTTATTTACTAACTGCTTCCATAGCTATCAAAACTATTAATGCCAGTCTTCCCCTAAAACAGCAGGCCCCCATCCATAAGACCTTCTTTCTCCATCAAAGCAACACCAGCCTGCTTTTGCCACTGCAGAGAGGCAACCAGAAAGTCTGTATAGAATATAGCCATACTTTCTGCTAGTTGCCATGACCCTAATAAAAGCCAGTTGAACACTGTTAAGGCAGTGGAACCGACTACCCGGGGACATTGGGGAAACTGCTTCATTGGAAGTTTTCAAGGGAAGACTGGATAAGCATTGGTCAGAGAAGATTTAGGAGCAACACTCAGGCAGGGAGGTTGGGTCAGATAACTCCAGAGTAACTTTCAGACTTATTTTTCTCTTAATTGTTCCTTTCACTGAGCACAGTAGAAAACCCACTAGAGCTTTGATGAGGCCTATGACAGTCTTTGGATCAAAGACTCACTTGATGGCAGCCACTAACCACTTCCAGCATATCAGTGGTTGGTTCATGGCTTTCATTGAGTGATTTTATGTAAACACAATATTTGCCAGAAGTGCAGGAAATATACTTGTGGGTATGAGTCTGCCACTCTCCTATTTATAAAGGGTATTTGATGCACAGAGTACTGTGCATCAGATCTGGAATTCTCTTTTTACTTTCTGCTTCTATTCACTGAAAGTTAGGTACCATATTAAAAGGTACCACAAAAACAAACAAACAAACAAACAAAAACATTTTGTAGGGCCTTTTGCTGGTGCAGCAGCCTTACATTTATGTTAGATTACATTTATGTCCTCTGTAGGGTTTATAAAGCAATCACCAAAGATAATTAAAGCCATATTCCCCTCCAACTGATTTTAAAACTAGGTCATCATGTTGATTTAAATAACTGAAATTATGCCTGTGAACATTGAATGAAAATAATAACAGCAAGTTAGTAACAAGCAAAGACAATGTATTGCTTCATTCCTATCTCATTTGATATTTTTTATTCCCAGTTACAAAGAACATTTCTGAAGTTGTAATTGGAGTGTGTCCCCCCTCCCCTCTCTTTTATTTTAAGATTAAAAAGAATAAGAGGCTCTGGTCATAAAACCTGAACAATCAAAAGAATGCAGGATTCACACTTTGACTCAGTAAAAACCCATAATATGCATTTAATTCCTATTTATCCTGCAGAGGATACAAGAAATACACTCTACTTTCCCTCAGTCTGAAATCTCTCCTGGTGAGGTAACCAGCATTTAAAACACTAAATCTGCCTACAGTCCCAGAAGAAACTATCATACAAATCATAGAAATTAAGGGCTGCAAGGGACCTTGAAAGACCAAGTCCAGCCCCCTGCTCTGGGCAGGAATACGGCTGAGATCAACCGATCCCAGCAAGCCCAGTCTCCTCTTGAAGACTTGCATGGCTGGGGATGGCACCACCTCCGTGGGTAGTCTACTCCAGATTCTGGTCACTCGTACCACAAATTAGTTTTTCCTTGCTGTCAAGGGATGGGGTCCTTAAGGATGGACGTGTTCTCCTAAGGCCCCTTGACCATGCCAATTTGGCCAGATGGGTACCCTCAGCTCTCTCTCGCCACACCTTTGATGAGAAATATGAAAATAGGGAGCCTGCCTTTAAGTCCTCTGGGACACGGTCTTACTGAACCCTGTGGGTTCCTGGACCCCTTGTTTCACAATGGGCGTTTCGGGGGCACCCTAGCCTTATGGGCTGTACGCGTGGATCCAACCACCCCTTTATCACGCCCCAAGCCTCACAGATGGCACTGGCATTGTCTTGCCTTGGCCTCATTATAATTTGGCCCCTTGCCCTCACTGGGCTCTCCGCAGCCCTGTCTCTGCGCCCTCTCTGGCGCCAGGGTCTCTACTCTGTAGTGGGCCCCAATAAGGCCTCCTACCTTCCCTGAGTAGCCTCACCCAAACCACCAGCCTTATAAAAAATTGAATAAAACATAAGCCCCTGGGCTATAACTTAACATAGGCTACCGACGGTGTGCTCTGCCCCTTTCCATTGCCCGGAGCAGAGGTGAGTCAGGCCTTTTCCCCTTCTCACCTCAGAGGGCTCCTTCCCCCTTAGCCATCGGCAGAGACCTGCCTCCCTTCATGTCAGCCTGAGGTTATGTGGGCCCACAGCCCTGCCCCTCCTGCCAGCTGACCAGGTACAGGTGGGGACTAATTCCTGCCTTAGCCGGTTGCCATGGCAACCTGCCCCTGGGCTCCTGCCTGGCTCTTTGGGCTCTCCCCAGGCAGGTCCTGCTCTTCTAGGAGCAGGCACCTGAGTGCCCTGTCACACTCGCATCCAACCTGAAACCACCATCTACCAGTTTATGGCCATTGCTCCTTGTCCTCTCTGGGGGTACCCTGCTGATCAGTTTTTCTCCCAGCTCACCTCTTACATACTTATAATCAGCCACCAAGTCCCTCCTCCTTCAGTCTTCGCTTCCCCAGGCTGAACAGTCCCAGAGCCAAAGGCATAGTTGCATTACAGCTACTATAATGCATAAGAGGCAGTGAGGTATACAGCATGAAACAAATTTCAGTCTTCTGGGATGTATTTTCTGACTCTGCCAATGACTCTCATTATGACCGACTCTCGCTCACCAAACTGCGGTACCCTGCCCCCCTGGGCCATGATGGTGCCCTTCACTCCTCACCCTCAGCTCCGCATTCTCTGTCCTTGCTGGTGCCCGTCACTCCTGACAGCCATCAGAGGGCTTAAAAAGAGTGGGAACGTGACCGGGGAAACCCAGATATATGGTAACCCTATCTTGGTGGCACATACACACTTGAGCAAAAGCATTAGACAGACAGACAGATTAAGTCATTTACGATATTAGAATTGATGTTAACAGAAGCAATAGTGCTAGGTTTGTTACAAACAGGGAATTAAATGATGCTCTTTGCTTAGAATCTGTGCACAAGACAAGAGACAACAGGAAGATATAGATGGGAGAATAAAAGGCAACACCGAGACCATATTGGACAGCACAATAGACAGCACAGTCCAAACACAAGATGCCTAAATCGTTATCAAGCTGGTTGTAGGCACTGCAGCAAAATAATTATTAATTATAACTCTGGATACTCATGGGCAACCAAAACACTTCTCCTTGTCCTTACAACATTAGATAAATCACTCCTCAGGTTTAAACTTCTCTGACCTCCTAAAAACAAAGTAAACTTCCATCATTGGTTAGTAGGAAAAAAAAGTAACCCAAGAACCACCATTAGACTGGTTACCATTGTGAAACTCTTGGAACTTATGCTATATCCAAATATAGGGCTTTTGGGGGGAAAGGTATATACCTCCATGAAAGAAAATCTGTTCAATAACAGAAGCACATTAAATGAGTGAGGATTCTTATGCTTGTTAAACCTGGAGATTTATCTGAGTTTTCTCAAGAAGAGCCAATTATGCACAAATAAAGTATGGATGCTTCCAGTCACATCCAGCATCTAGTTATCTGTCATAGCCAAGGAAGCACATTCAGATCAACACATCTTCTGCTCCCCTAAAATGCAAATCAGGCAATTGCTTCTGTTCCAGCCGTCGAGCCATTTAATAGACCTTTACATGATCTTCACATAAAACAACAATTGCTCTGTTTGCCAACAACAGTGACAGTGCCACCAGGTTTGAACAGGGAACATAAGTGTTGAATTGAGATCCCTCAGGACTTTTTCACCATGAGCACCAATTCTAGTCTAGTGTGACACATGCCATTGCCTTGTGCAGTGTTTCAAGGAAAGCACTGACTTTCTGTGGGGAAGAAGAGCTATTGTTTTTTCCTGTTGGTTTTCTATTAGTAGCAAGTTATACTTGCTTCTGTTCCATTCAAAGACGTTAAGGAAATAATTAATTGGAACATGCTTTGCTCACTTGATTGTCCATCTCCGTAGGCCATGTTTAAAGGTTGACTGTCAAGTGGCACAAAATTTAAGGATTTGTATTAAGATTTGTAAAAGATTATTTACATAATCCATTCCTTGGAGTGGACACAGAGAGACTACTTCAGTGATTATAAAAAAGCACAGTTTCACTGAAGTTGGGGTGAGCGGTAGGGGATAGGGCTGACTTATAACATCTGAGGATCTGGCCCTTGTTTGAGGAGGAGCCAGGATGCTACAAAAGCTTACAAGTAATAATCAACTTATTTCAACCTGCAAACCCCCAATATAATCTTCCTTCTTTGTTCCCAACAAATAACTTCAAATTCTGTTTTTATCTTTTCCAACCTGTGTTTCTTTCTTTGGTGGTGGTGAGCAGGGGGGAGATAGGGGAAGGGAAGGTATGTCTTTATACATACATAGAAACAAATATATGAATAGTCTTATATCAGCACATGTGGGGAACAGGCTGTTTTCCCCAATGTATGCCATATGTTCAGCAGAGTCCTCGTCAACCCACTTATATTCAACAGATGTGAGAATCAAGGTCTCTGCTCTCGTTCAAATCAGCAGGATCTGGTGCTGTCACAATGGCTTTCCAGGGTTGCAAGATGGTGAGGTCAGAGACTCAAGAGACTTGAATTATACTCCTGGATGTACACTGATTTGTTGGGCAACCTGCAGCTAGACCACCCTGTCTTGAAAAAGTATGTGCAAAACACTAACTTTGTTGGTAAAGCACTATCATGGATAGATGAAAAGATCCCTGCACTCCCATTAGAACAAGTACGAGTCTGATCCAGTGTGGACAGTCATATGTTCCTGTGTGCTTGGGGGAAGTGAAGAGCAACAAGGGGTAAAAATAAGGTTGCTGCAGGAGAAAGAAAGAAAGAAAGAAAGAAAGAAAGAAAGAAAGAAAGAAAGAAAGAAAGAAAGAAAGAAAGAAAGAAAGAAAGAAAGAAAGAAAGAAAGAAAGAAAGAAAGAAAGAAAGAAAGAAAGAAAGAAAGAAAGAAAGAAAGAAAGAAAGAAAGAAAGAAAGAAAGAAAGAAAGAAAGAAAGAAAGAAAGAAAGAAAGAAAGAAAGAAAGAAAGAAAGAGTTAAACCCATGGACCAAATAATAATCTCTTTTATACAAATCAAAACTAAAGCTGACCGGATGCTACTAGCCACAGGGAAGCATGCACACACACTATTTGGTTCAGGAAAAATATTAAAAGGGAATTACAATTATTCACAGGCTCTGATGCTTGCAGTGTGTTGCTACTGTGTGTCTGTTGCATTGCATCAGCATCCTGAACCGAGCCATGTACCCTTAGGGGAGCTTGCAACTAAAGGGGTTAGTAAATGGGCAAATGACTGATTCTCATGCAGGCCACCATAAAGCCCCCAGTCCATTCTGTGAACAGTGATGAGCCGAGGCAATCACCCAAACATCTCAGTAGAGAAATTATGGTGCACTTCCGACACTGTGACTGCAGAAACAAACAGCTGTATCTAGAAAATTGCTGTGGATAACAATGTTTTGTGTCACCAATCAATGTTGACTTTGAGAATGGGGCAAGTGGATAGATATAGTCTCACAATGGGGCATGTGGCCCACTGTTTTCCGCCGGGCAGAAGCCAAACTGCTAGCAACTAGGGCAGGCTTCTGATGGGCAACTTAGTCCAATATGTCAAGAGCCACTCAAGCACCAGGAGTATTAGATGCTATTTCTGACTCCACTACATACAGAATTTGGGCAAGTCCTGTCATCTCCATGTGCTTTCATCCCTTGTCTCTCCCTGTAGAATATGTCCCAAAATGAGGTTACAAAAGAGATTTAAATCCTGGCAGTTCCTAATATTTACATGCTTGATTGTGCAACCATAATAACCTGTGTGTGTGAATGTGCACACACACACACATATGAGCATGTCTGTGTCCAAGAGAAAGACCACCAATGCAAGGTGGGATATCCAAACTCTAAACCTTCTTAGCTTTGTCATTCTGAAATCAATTCCCTTTGGGCCTGCCTTTTATACCAGAGCAGATTTCTGTCCCCACATGACCTGTCTATGAATAAATCATGGGAGCAGATTCATGTCTAATCATCCCAGGGTATTATTGCT
>NW_005843741.1:32145-33451 GCF_000455745.1 Alligator sinensis | reverse complement strand
AAAAAAAAGTTGCAAACCTACATTGTACTCATTTGGCTGAGTCAATACAATGCACTTTAAGGTTACAAAATGCTCTTTAATATAAAATAACCTCATGTTTTAATGAGTCTTTATTGATAAAGGAGTTTTGTTTTATTGGTTTTCTTGTACTGAAATGCAGCTCTACTGCTATACCAGTGCAGCTTGCACTTGGAGACACATCACAATTAAAAGGCTCTGCTCCTTGATGACCCATTTAAAGCCCATTTTAGTGAAGGGAAAGGCTCCCACTGACTCAATTGACTTTTGACGTAGTATCTGAATTTTTCCTCTAAGGAGATCACTACCAGGGGCAGCTTTATGGGCTTGTGTGTAATGTACAGTCAACGTACAGCTTAGCTAGCACAGCGGGGAGCCAAAGTTAACATGCTTGCTAAGGCTGGAAATACAGAAACAGTGAGGACAGTGCAATGGTTTTGAAGTGGGAATGTTCCTAGCCAGGTAAGGCTAAATTGGTTGAACTGTAATAAACATAATCTAGCCGTGATACGAAGCAACCAAATTCTTTCACACTACTGCATAATGATCCCCAGACCCCTTTGATAGTGTCTTCTTGATGATCCCTAAAACAACAGTATTTCCCTCTATCCCTGTGAAAAAGAGAGATCCCTTTGCATGGCAACTTCAGCCAGGAGTGGTAGATTTAACTCTTACCAAAAGTTCAGTCCATTTAATTAGTAGCTATTCATACTCAGGACCTAAAAAGACCTACTCTTGCTGGAAAAAGACTCTTTAGAGAAGTGTTGCAAACTCTACTGTATGTGCCTTTTAACCTAGACCATAGAAAGCACTCGGGCATGTTTCTGACTTAAATTGACAGAAGGATGGAGTAGATTGTCCTTTTCCATCTCTTATGACTGCCTTTCCCATTACGTTAAGTGCATAAAATTAACAATGAAAACACAATTTCCAACTAGAAAGACATTATTCAATTGTTCTAATTAATACCTGACAGTGTTGGCTACAAATGTCCAACTTGGGATCCTTAAAATTCTAGTTTATTAGGCGGATTGAAACACTGTAATCATAAACCTTGGGGTTGGTCCCCACACACGCACGCACCCACCCACACACACACACCCACACCCACACCCACACCCACACCCACACCCACACAGTAGCAGGCTACAGAGTCAGGTATACCTATCCTACAAGCGCTGGAGTCTGTCGTTGAGGCGTCTTGCAGCGTGGTGTTATCTTCCAGAAGGGGGTTGCCGGCTGGTCCTTCTGGCTGGACAGGTCTGGTCGAGTTGGAGATCAAGAGGGC
>NW_005843741.1:27959-31934 GCF_000455745.1 Alligator sinensis | reverse complement strand
TGATCTGCAGCTTCCAGGTGTTAATTGCTGTGTGCTACCTTGTTACACATTCAATCACTAATTCACTTGCTCTTTCAGGGGCCAGCCTGATACAAGGAAGGGCAGTTTGATTCCTGCCCTTGTTAACATTGTTACAATGTATAACTTACTTATGAAACTAAACACATTTAGTTGAAAGTTGAGGGGTATAAAATATAAGCTACAAATGCCATGGCACACAAAAAGATAAAAATACCAAACTACAAGGGGAGATACAAAATGCACACATACACATTTTAAAACACAATTCCATATCTTAAAGTGAAAGAGAGAGGAAGGAAGAAAAGGTAGAAAAAGAGAAACATATCCAAAGAGGGGAGAGCAAATGCAGGCAAGAGGAAAAGGGGGCTTTCTGCTACAACAGGCTAATGGTAATTAATTGGTGACTGATTATACAGCTCTTAGGTGTCAAGTCAGTTACTAAATGCTGCATTTAATGCATGAAAAAGGAGTGATTTGTACCTCTATAGCTGATGGTGTGACAAATTGGTTACATATTAATTGGATTGTTTTGCAGTGCCAAGTGAACTCATGTCACCTTCCATTCTCATCACAGCCTTTGAACTGCATGAGAGACTATTTTGCCATTCAGAAAAAAAAAGCTTTTGTCAATTTGGAGGGGAAATAAAGTGCTCTGACCTTCATCAGGATGAACCCAAGACCTTTCAAGTGTCTTCAGGAAAAGCTAGAAAGAGATAGCCTCACCTACACTAGAAGAGCAAGCTGCTTAGTGATTAAGATGCTCAGCTGGGAGGTAGGAAACTAAAAATCCTGAAGGAGGAGGAACAAACACTTGAACGTTGGTCTCCAGGACAAACCCAGAGCAAATACCCTTGCCACGGATCCCAAAAAACTGCGCATCTAGAGTCAACTCAAACCAATGTTGGCAAAAAGGGAGGGCTATTCTCTCCTTTTTAACCATTGGGAACCTACAGCCAGAGAGACACGAAGACTCAGCTCTTCCAAGTAATTGATTCTCCTCATTTCTAACTAAGATCAGTGAAAACTACCTGTGCTCAACACTTGGAAAAAAAAAAACAAAAAACAAGTCACAAGTGACAAACAGCTTATGGCATAGAAAGGAACTTAATCTCTTTCTCTTTATGCCCAAAAGCAGTGCCGGACCAATAAAACCACTGTCCCTCCTTTCTCTTGGCCATAAAAGAAAGCTATTCCAGGGGGCATCTGAGCACTATGATCTTTCTCATGTAAAGGTAAAGGAGTTTAAACAACATAAAGTGGCTAAACCTGTGGGTGAAAAAGAAATGGGTCATTAAGTGTCAATACTAATCTCTTTCTCTTTATGCCCAAAAGCAGTGCCGGACCAATAAAACCACTGTCCCTCCTTTCTCTTGGCCATAAAAGAAAGCTATTCCAGGGGGCATCTGAGCACTATGATCTTTCTCATGTAAAGGTAAAGGAGTTTAAACAACATAAAGTGGCTAAACCTGTGGGTGAAAAAGAAATGGGTCATTAAGTGTCAATACTTTAAAAGACCAAATGGTTTGTTCTTTAAAAAAAAAAAACAAAAAACAAGAAAACCCAAAAAAGTAATTTTCTTATTTGACCTTTCACATGATCAGACAGTGGGTCTGGCCTACAAAGCAGACCATTCTTCACTTCAGCATGGATCTGGTATTATTCCACATCACTAGGAAATAATGAAATCATGTAAAAATAAAAATGTAAATATGAAAATCTATTTAAAAATGTGTTGGAAATTAGATTCCAACATTTTTTGAAATATTTCAAAATTCTGCCAAGAAATGCTGGGATTATGAATGGGAATTTCTCCAAAAAATCCATTTTATAGCAAATTACAAGAATATTTGTTTTTATTTAGAATGAAAACAAATGTTAAAACACCGTAACTTCTTCTGAAACCAACTCCGTGATTTTAAAAACCTAACCTATTTTGTCTCAAGTAAGAGACATCACCTAGAATTAGAGGCAGTAAAGCATCAGTTATAAAATTGGTCAAAAATTATCTGACAAAATATTTTTCCATCATAAAATGTCATGTCATTGAAATAAAAGCTTTCTACAAGACTGTGTCAATTTGGACAACCTTTCATTTAAGAACTTGTAAGGAGGGATTTTGATGATGCCAACTTGTCCCACTTCCGCATTATCAGACTGGAGTGTTTCCATTTCTTGTTCTGAAATGGCTTTTCACTCCCTGCCATGCTCTTCCCCCACACAAACTATAATTAAGTCTCCTAACTAACCAGTCTGACTTTCCAAGTGTTAAGTACTCAGCCGTTCCCATTGACATAAACATGTTGGCCATTTTTGAAAATCAGAATGAGGACAAGTGAGCCAAAGACAAATCTGTTACTACAAACACTAGACACAAAGGAGTGCAAGCTGGGAGAGAGAAGAGTTAAAGCACAGATTTTCTGACTTCCCTGCAGCCATATTGTCCCTAACCCTAACTACATTTCCACTAAGAAATACAATCCTCCATTAATTCAACTACTGGTGAATTTTTCAGATGATAATCAGACTGGCACTGGCTTCACTTTATGGCTCTGTTATCAATGTTTTGGATGAACCAAGGCAAGATACTTGACCTGTCCGTGCCTTGGCTCCTCACCTTTGCCCCATCTCCCTTACTTGTTCAATTCAGGTTAATGCCTATAACATCAATTTATTCTTAAGGAAGTTTGCATGTGGCACTCAGCAACAGGTGGGGCCATGGTGTCAGTTGGGATAACCACACAGTACCCTCAAACAAAGGGTCACACCTTCATTAGAAAACAAGAACAGCAGCAAAAACCCTGGAGATTTTAAACAAGCCACTGTGATACACAGCTAACTTTAAAAAGCAGCAGATTTTGTCTATAATTTTCTTCTTGTCTAGGCCAAGTTCAAGCAGTCTGTAAAACTTGTCTCTCTTTCTGTGTGTCTGTTAAATCTATCTGTCTATCTTTCTTTTTGTCTATTAAAAAAAAAAATCTGATCATAGTTAAGGGATTTCCTCCTGCAGATTGGGGGAAAACCTACCTGATCTGGAGCTCTGTTGAAATAAAAAATCTTTTTTTGCTCGTGTGTGAAGAGATGAGCTCAACTCAGTGGAGAGTTTTGTATGGAAAAATCACATTTAAGCATTAAAATATGTTCCTTTTCTTTTTGGATCACAAAGTCTCTCTTGCCTATTGACTGGTCCTGCTCCTTGATGCAACCAGTTACTGCCACATACAAAATAGAGGTAGCTCCCAAGAAGTCCTATACATCTTCTCAGATCTAAGCAGGTGCAGCAAATAAAGAGTGGCGTCTAAAGCTAACGTACAAAGGTAGCTGTACACTGTCTTTCAAAGTGGATGCTTTTATCCTTGGAGAAATGGCAGACTGGTTCTACTAAATGGTCGCAGTCTCTGTTAACTTGTAGAAGATGTGGGACAGACAAAACAGAAAGAGCCTGCCTGGCTGAATTACCCATGTGTTTCACTCCTAGATCTGAGTGTAAATTTTCCAGCAGAAAAGTTCATGCCTTTTCCAGCTTTTCAGTGTGTGTGTGGGGTGGGGAATGGTTTTTGTCCCTATCCCTTTCCTCTCCTACAATTCCCCCACCCTATTTCCCTCTCTCTATTTATCTAGTAGAAAAGGATTTTTTTTTTTAAATGCACAATTTGTTAAATGTTAACACTTCTAAGTTTCAAGAAAGGTTAACCTACTGTAGTTAATAACCAGATCATGAACAACTTGAGGGGCCCTCCATGCTGAGAAATCACAGGACTTCTTCTGGACCAGGTTGATTTTTTTTTTGTCAAAGTTTGTAATTTCAAAGTTTCCCTCCCGCCCCGAAAATTCAATGGCAACTTTTGAAGAAAATATCAACCTATTTGACAGTTAGCTTGCATCTTTGCCTCCTCTTCTGGTGCTGACAAGGGAAGCATTTAAAGCATTTAAAGCCAAATGTTGTCTCATTCCTGC
>NW_005843741.1:23095-27830 GCF_000455745.1 Alligator sinensis | reverse complement strand
TGTGGAAAGTAGATTTATAGAAACTAATTCCTTTTGCATAAACACTAAAATTACATTGCTCATAGAGAAGCCTGCTGCATTTCCATAAAACCAGCTCAGCAATTTTTAAAACCCCTGGGGAAAATGCCAGCATTCAAAGAAAAATTAAAATAGTGTCAGCAACCATTTTAAAACAACCGTGTGCCTTTAGTAACCCAGCATATGTATCAATTTTATAACCCATGTCAGTATTAACAAATGTTAACATCAGCATGACAGCAACAATTTTAAAGGGAAAGGGACATGTGTAGGAGAAAGGACATGCTGCTGGAGTGACATGAAATTTATCTACTGGCTTTCCACCCCCCCCACTGGAAAAAAAATCCTTTTCATAAGAAAAAAATATTCTAAGTAAAATGCTGAATGAAACATTCATTGTGATGAATCGTAGCTGAGGATTAGGGAAAAAAAAGAAAAAACCATAAATTGGATGGAAATGTGAGTGTGTACTTAGCAGGCTTTGCTAATTTATGGCTTTAAAAAAGAGCCCAGGTTAGAGCCTGTCTGAATATTTAATGAAATACAGCTTTGCCTGACCAGCAAAAAAAGGCTATGCAAGTGAAGGTGTGACTGCAGCATAGACAGAGTTACAGAGACAGGGACAGTTTTATATCTAGATCACTGAAGTACCAATACTAGAGAAATGGTATCTTTGACCTTCAGCATGGACTAGCAAGAGGAGTAAATGTCCTCAATATATTTGAATGTATTTGTCTTCAGCATACTGAAGACACATTGCTGCTTACTCCCTTTTGACAGGGATTCTTTAAGAACCCATAATAATGATGGTGGTAATACTAACCCTGTCTTGACAGGTAAAAATCAATAGGAAGTTAACTATAAAGTGCGGTTTTTAAACAAAGCTGTTTCTTACTTTTGTTGCTTGTAAGTTTGAAAGCAACTACACATAATATCTCAAGACTGAAGAAAAAAAAAACAGAATAATTTTGCATTGCCCTAAACAAGGAGCTTTAAACTTCCTCTGCATCCTTCCACAGCTGTTGCCATCTGGCAGTCATCCATACCAGGAGCTCAGGTGAACTACACATGGTGACAGCCCTTGAATGAAACTTCCAAGTGATACTTGAGACACCCGGCTCCTGGCCTTTAGCCCTAAATCATGCTTTGAGCACAAATCTTAATTCATGATGTTCCACTGAGATGCTGCAATGATTCTTTTGCTGATCTTTACAGTGGGGTTTTGTCTAGTTCAGCATCCTGGCTGGATGATGATAATCTATAACCAGTGATTTATTTCTGCCAGTGATGAATTTTATGGGGATAGTATAACGTTTTGCAGACTGATCTTCTAGTTTATACCTTGGACCCACATTCATAATTACTGCAGGTGCTCAGTTAAGCCCTGCCAGCAAGTTATAACTAATGATAGGCTGATGGAATCACAAGCCTGATCCATTAGCTCCCAATTTCCATGCACCCACTACATAAGGGGTATTCCTATCACCTGTGCGTGCATTTAAAAGGATACCGTGCACAAGACATCACATATGCCATGAGGCCATACCCAAAGCTTACTCAAAACCTTACTGAAGGTCACTACTCAAAAAAACAACCAAACAAACAAACAACTAGTTCTGAAACCTTTGCATCTCACTCCTTCCTGCTGGACCTTTTGCACTTGGTACGTGTAAATTATTTGGGCACATCTCTTGCCATAACTAATATGAGAGACCACAATACCCTATGGGAACATGAAGCAGTTGATCGACAGCTCCCAAAAGACATGACAGGGGGCTTTGAGAATCCAAAAATTTATTTTTAGAGTTAAGTCTCCCCCCCCCCATGACAAACTTTGCCACAGAAAGAAAACTATTTTCCAGCCAGTTCTGTAAATCACCACGCTACCCTCATTTTGCCTCCTCAAACAAGCAACCAGTTTTAACTGCTGTGTCTTGATGTATTGCACATGTAGTCCATTATCTCTTAGCTGCTCATTTATGAATGGAAGTATTTTAAGGCCCCTCTTCCTCCTCCCCAGCCCCACCCCCACTCCTCAAAAAACTAACAAACACATAATTAACTTTGCTTTTGGTCCAACTGCAAGACTGTGTGCGCGGTTTTCTAGGTAAATGCTTTAAAAACATAGGATTTTTTTTGGAAACTTGGACACCGCCTTTGCTAATGTGAATGGCACTGCTACTCTTTTCAGCAAGAAGTAGCACTGATCTAGTAGGGCTGTGTGAAGTTTTGGGTGGCGATTCAATTAGGAGGAGATTCAGCCCAATTCCTGGAATCCAAAAGATTTCCTTAGGGACTCTGATAGCTACCACAAGACTAGAGCAGATTTAAGCAGCACCTTAAATGCTTTGCTAAAAGGAGGTGGGATGATCCCTGTGCTCACCATTCATTACATGCTGAAGTGCTGTGCTGTAGCTGGGGGACGCAAAGAACAGGGAAATGAGATCTGCGTGGAGATTGCCCACAGTGGGTTTTGCAGCAGGGTTTCTGTGCCTCCATTTAGGTTTTTCATTGTCCTTCTTAAGGGTCCAGTTCTACAAAGAGATTTGTACAGGAAAGCAAGGATTTGAAAATCAACTTCATGGCTTGCAAGCTGCTTGGTTTTTGGAAAAACAACAGTCATTCAACAAAACATGCTAAAAGTTTTACATTTTCTGCTGTGAACATAAAGCCTTCCCCAATAAAGCAGTGAATATACATGTAGCTAAATAGTTTGCCTTATATTGTATCTTAAAATTGTCAAAGCAGCAGATTCTCCACTCCAGGAAAACCAACACTTCACACTCACTCGTGCACATGCTTATCTTGAATTCAGTTATAAAGAGGAACTGAAAGTGTTTACGAAATTGGGCCCAAGGCTCACTAGTGAACTCAGAGGGGAAAAAAATAATTATCCTGGTGTCAGATCTCTCCCTCAAGGCTTGGTGAACCCCAGGAGACCCACATTGCTATGGCAGAGAAGAGGAAGTGTGTGCATCCTATACTAGATCACCAGCCCCAGATCCTGATTACATTCAGCAGACTAAATATTGAACATATGAATATATATATATTTTAAGTCAAAGTATTATTTTATTGTTGCAGTCTCTAAGAAACCCAGAGACCCAAGTCTGTCAAGTTAAGGAATTTAAGTCGCTATCCACAGGGCTTGCAGCCTGATCTCATGCTATCAGGTACTGAAGCTAAGATTGCAATCTACCCACCTGGTAATATTAAATTGGATAAACTTCCACTGCAGGCAGCCTAATATACAGCTTGAAGGTGACAACGGCTAGTCACAACATATACCAAAAAAAACCACCTGTAGGGAGAATTTGTTTAAAAGATTAAAATCTCTTTACCAGCCTTTTGCCCTCCCATCTGAGACTGTACAGGCAAATCTGAAGTCCACCACATTTGACTAGGTTATTTTAATCATCATCTTTGGTTGGCTCCCTTCTCCAATCTGACCTGGAAAATAGCAAGCAAGGTTTGACAGCCTGTCTGTACCAGCATAAGAAAACCAAGTGAAATGGTTTCACGGGGGACTCCAGATTGCTATATACCCTGGCTGGCTCTTCCATGAAATGTCCAGGAGAATCACAGTTATCAAATCTCTCAGGAGGCCTTGACAAAACAGCACTGGTTAGGAAATAAAGCTACCACAAAGTGATGTCAAGGCTTCCAATCTCTCTGTTTAGGTTAATATGGCCAGAAGAAGGTTACTTTAAACTTACTTGCAAAAAGCAATTTCCCATTTTCTTTCCCGTTTGTTTTCCAACAGGTTTTACTGTTGCAAAAGCATTTCTACTTAACACACAGCATCAATGATTAATGTGTGGTAACCAGGTTTAATGCACAGCAGAAATGATGGATATAGAGTGGTAGCTTGCTTAATATAGTGCCAATATGTCATGTTAATAGTGGACTGTTGTGCCACATCAAAACGGAGAAAAGAAAGCATTTCTACAGAAGTTAATTTACTGGGCTGGTGTTTCTTGGCTTCCCTTGTCGACCATGGGAGATATTTAGAAATAAATTGATCAGGGTTGTGACTGAAGTGGTAGGACTGTCCCATTGCCCTACCCCATTTCCAGATAATGCAACCACCGAGGGAATTACAGGTTAATTCCTCTTGATTCATTTGTGATTGTGTCAGCAGCCTGGAGGTCCAGAACGAGTGGAGGAAGAGCCATAGGAAGAATACTTGAGTTCAATTTTATTCTGCTTCAAGAGGCTTTGCAAATAATAAGCAAGAAGGGGAGAGGCAAAGCATCTACCCAGAGAGGCTGCTTCCTGCTTTCCCAAAACTTGAAACTTGCATGGATTTACCTGTGCACAAAGTCAGGGTAAAATGCTTCCCTTCTGATCAAGTACTATTTACCTCTTAGATTAGATGCAAGGGGCTATGTCACCCGTCACTGACCATGACATAAATGCCACGTGGGCCTGGAACCACAGTGGTTTGATACTGGGGTGTTTCATAAGCATGCCTTTTCAGTGGTGTGCATGGACACAGAAGGTGTCAGATGGCCAGGAATCAAACACCCTCATTGTGCGATAAAGCAGGGTAAAAATATTGACAGAGGGCACTAAGGAAGAGCCAAGCATGACTATCAGTCCATCACCGAAGGCAGGGTAGCTTTTCTCTAGAAACTTTTGGCACAGTTACCCCCACTGAGATACAGCCAGGCTCAGGGCAATTCTTTAACAGTGTAGGGCAACACCACCAAAGCTC
>NW_005843741.1:20098-22771 GCF_000455745.1 Alligator sinensis | reverse complement strand
CCAGGCCAGTGGTGAGGGCATTTATCTATGTTGTATGAGAATTCAATTCAAGTCTCTAGCCTAAATCAGGTGCAGAAAAGCTTGAACCCTGATCTGTTGGCTCTTGGGCGATTCTCCAAACCACCTGGCTGTTGTGTCAGGAACATGTCAGTCTTTCTCTCTTGTAACATGGGCTCATGTAAACATTTTATGCCACAACTGGTGTGTGTGTTCCTGCAAAAAAATCTGTTTTAATGAACTGGAATTTATTACTGAAAAAAATCCTTCCAAAATCCCTAACCATCTCTAATTAATCATCCAGCTGAAGTCAGACATGATTATTTTGTAGCTTCTTTCAGCCTTCAACTGAGCATGCCTACATCTGTTCTTGTTGCTGTTGTTTTTTAATCACATCCATATTAGCGATGGGACTAGGGCAAATCCGTGGACAGCAGGAACACAAATGTAAAGTAAATGCGCACTTCTATAGAAATCTTTTAAAGCCATCATCAAAATGTTATGCTCTATTATTTATATCCAACGTTCCAAATCCATATTTCATGCAACTTCCAATTACTCTTCTAACAGTATTTATTAATTTAAAATCAGTGATATTTTTTTATGATCAATTTGGACTAAAACAGATGGCGAGCAGAGTTGTCATTCCCAATAAGAGATTCACTCTTTGCAGGCTTCTCATTCTTTTGAGGCTGCTTAGAGATTTCCTATTAGGCCTGTGTGAATAGGGAACTATTCAATTCGGATTCAGACAATTTGGATGCCAGAGTTTCAATTCAGATATCTGAATTGTTTTTCCAATTCGATTTGGCCGCATCGCTTCGGAAGATCCGGAGACCATTTGGAGATTCGGCCACAGAGTATAATGGGGAATCAATGAAGTAGCTATAACTTCATTGGCTTTTGGCTGATTTAGATGAAACCTGCTGAGATGGTCGCTGCTTCTGAGAGTATGAAGCATGCTAAGTTTCAAGGTGATAGGTGCAGGGGTTTATAGGAAACTGCACCTCAAATTCCTGAAAGCAAAACTCATGTCACATGTGTGTGTTAAGCCACAGTGGGGTGCAAACTGCAGGGATGGTAGCTCTCATTTAGGCCACAAAGCCTGCCAAGTTTCAAGGAGATTGGTGCAGGGAGAGTCTGGGCTCTGGGGCCCTGCACCTCTGGCCGCAGGCAGGCAAAACTCGTGACTTGGGTGCCGTCTCCCAGTCTCAGTCCTGATCCTCAACAGGAATTTACAAACCACTTTTCACGGACAGACCTATGAACTTCACTTCATCAACCTCCTAGATATAGAAACTCATGGACTCAATGTAGACACTGGATTTATGACACGCTACAACCTGCCTGACATCCGACTCCCCAGGTACCTCCCCACTTTTACCTGCTACATACCCCTTCCTCTACCCCAGCCTGTCTCTCAACCCTGGCACCTCCATTTCCATTCTCACTGACTGCCTTTCTTGTCTGCATTGTGTGCCAGCCTCTGGCTGCTTTACTATTCCTTCTGTCCAGGAAGAGCACGCGTGCGCGCGCACACACACACACATGCACACCCCAACTAGATGCTTCCTCAGTCTGATGAAGGGTTTTTAAACCCAAAAGCTTGCAAAGAACAATTTCTCCAACTCCTTAGGTGGTCTAATAAAAGATATCAGATTGACCCCAAGAACCTTCTCTGGGCTACGTCCATACACTGACACGGCTACAACCAGACCCCTTCACACGCACAAGTGACACAAGTTTTGCTTTCAACAGTTTGAGGTGCAGGTTCACAGAAACCCCTGCACCAGTGCCTGAAACCTGGCAGGCCTCATTCCCGCATGAGGGGGGATGTACATGGCAGGACAGGGCAGCCATGAAATTGCCTGCTCTCAGAGCTGGAGGCAGCAGTTTAGTTTCTCAACCACAAGCCTGGGAAGAACATGTCCCTGCTGAGCTCCCGAGTCAGGAGAACTTGGAAGTATAAGGGCTGAGGCTATAGGGGGAGAAGGAAGCCCCACATCATCCTTGCACCACCTAAAACTGCACCCTGCCAGAGTAGGGAGGCCTGGGTGGGACCACCGGTGGCGCGGCAGCCCTAGGAAATGCCAGGACTGTGAACATCCCTGGTGAAAGGCAGGTAGGAGAAGGAGGCACCTGATATCCTCCAGCCACCGCACAGTCCTGGCTGTGGAAAGCCCAGACCTGTAAGAGCTCAAAGAAGCCTGAGGCTTACTGGTTGCAGTGGAGTTGTGAGGGTGAGGACAGGGGCTACCAGCCCTGCAGTTTTCACCCCACTGCACCTGAACACACACACACACACACACACACACACACACAAAGTCACACATGTCACAAGTTTTTCTTGTCAGCACCTTGAGGTGCAGTTTCCCAGAAACGCTTACCCCTAGCTCCTTGAAACCTGGAAGGCCTCATGCCCTCAGAAAGGGCTACCATACCTGCTGTTTTCATCCAAATCTAGCAAAAAATGACCAAGTTACATTCCCCATTATAGTCTATGGGCGAATCTCTGAATCTTTGCTGAATTGTCCAAAACCAAGTTGGCTGAATCGATTTGGAACAGTGATCTGAATCTCTGAATCAAATCGCTGTCCTCTGAATTGGCGGAATCCAAATCGAATACTTCCCTGTTTGCACAGGCCTACTCCCCAGTTGTATTTTTCTTTTGGCCTC
>NW_005843741.1:17841-18363 GCF_000455745.1 Alligator sinensis | reverse complement strand
AGCTTAATTCTCCATGGGCATGCACATAGTATGAGCATTCAAATCACTGACAAATGAGCGTGCAACACTACAACATCAAAACAGGAGCATGATGTACTCCATTTGATGTGACTTAAAAAAATAGACAAAGTACTCGTCAGAGAGTCTGGACTCCAGAATCTACCGCTGGATTCCAGGTACATGCCAGGATTAGCCAGACTGGTTAATGCTCTAAAGCAAGAAGCTGTTTAGTATTCTCAACCATTTTCATTACACAAAAAAACCTCAGCACTAAGCACATATAATGGCTTTTGTCACCTATCCCATATATGTCCAATCTCTATGCTTTATATGTAACAGAACATAAATTCTGCCCATTGTAAGAAGTAATGGAAGCACTTTGATTGATACAGTTTTGCAAAACCTCTTTTTCACAAGTGAGTGTGTCTAGACTCAGAGCTAGTTTCCTGCTTTGCCAGCAAGTCCCATAGAAAGGGGATCCACAGCTATGCAGAAGGAACACAGGGGGGAACCATGCCCCAG
>NW_005843741.1:15945-17781 GCF_000455745.1 Alligator sinensis | reverse complement strand
GAAGCCTGACACAACTAAATACCTCTCTCGACTCACCTAAGGGAATAGATAGCAATCTGCTACTATCCCCATATTAACTTAATTAAACCTAGGAGCTTGGCAGAACTTCTGCTTCATGGGAAATAAACAGTTGCAAAATTATTATTTTTTTGTTCCTAACTGGAAGAGAATATTGAAATTCAACCTTTTCCAGAAAAAAAATAAAAATATTGGGGGAGGGGAGGGGGGAAGGAAATCACAGACAGGAAAGAAAGCAACGATTATTTTTGAGATCCCCAAACAGTCATTCTAAATATTGCCTTATACTGTTTGAGAAAAAGAAAGGCCTTTTGTTTTCAAATACATTTTCTTTTGTAAAACAGAAATGTTACTTCTTTAAAATGTTTTGAAAGGGACTTCTTCAATCTTTCTAAACAAAAAAATGTATCAAAAGCAAGATCCTGCAGCAGAAAATTAAAAATTTATATTAATGGACATTTTTTACAAAAAAAACTTTCTGTCAAAAAGGTTAAATGCTCTATTTTATTTGCAGGATACACATTCGATAGTAGTAATAGTTATGGAAAGACAGCAGATTCTGTTAGCACTGGATGACATTTTATTCTTCACAAGTAAGTCATCTTATGCAGAAATAAGTTAGGTGCTTAGTAGAGAATCACTTCAAAAGAAAAAAAAAAACACCTTATGAACTTCTTTAAAAGTTTACTGTAAATGATGCAAAAACAAAAATAACTAAATATTAGCATATAGCAAACGTTTATGTATGGCAGTCTTCTACTGCTATACATAAAAGTTTGCTATATGCTTCAACATTAGTAAGTCTTATGGACTGATTTCCTTGTTAAAAGGGAGCCTGATTCTTCTTTCACTTAAAAGGGTACAAATCAGGAAAAAATTACAGTGAAAATGAGTGAGTTATATTGGCATGAATGAGTGCAAATCAAACGTTGGGTGCCTTTCAAAGAAACCCAAAACTTTGAGGCTGAAAAGGCTCTTGCTTCACTCAGAACAGAAAATAGGAGAGGGGGAGAAACCTGTTAGAAAACAGAATGAAGCTTAAGTGATGTGGTAGGTCTCTCAGGACTGAATCATTGCTTCACAGACAGACTCATCAGAAAAAAATCCACACAGCCCTCTGTGCTGTGGATTAGGTTTTATTTCACTAGGCTTACATTACCTGCCCGGGACACCTACCAAGGGGCAGGTAGCCCACTCATGAGTCTTTTGGATTTCTTCACAGGGTCACAGGTGCCAGGAAAAGAGGCTTTTATTAACAGCACCTGGAATAGCATAGCAACTGTCTGCTCATTAGCAATCAGGCACATCTTCAACACAAGAGCGTGTTTTTTTATTATTGCTGTGTGCTGCTTTACATCTCAAGGCCTCCCTTTAATTGGCATCTGTGAAGATTCAAATCCAGAGTTTTTATTTTGGTTTGGTTTTGGTTTCCAAGCTGGCTGGCACTGAAGCCACCTCCTGGCTTTGATGTATATTTGCTACAAAAAGCATTTTCAACCCCACCAAAAATGGTACAGAAGAAACCTGGGCTTGATCCTGACCATGACCTTACATTGAATAAACTAATTAAATGGTAAGAAGTGACCTGTGCTACAGGGTTCATGCTTTTTACTAAGAGAAAGTTCCTTTTCTCTCTGCCAGACAGGTGTAGGTTTTGCATTGGGAGGCCTGAAAATACTGGGTCATGGCAATGAACCAGGCCCTAGAGTGGCAGTGGCATAATTCAACTCCTTATTTTGAGCTACACTCAAACAGACCAGTTGAGACTCTGACCCTATGAGCTGAAAATGCATTTAGGATGTTTATAATTGTTGTTTG
>NW_005843741.1:14158-15925 GCF_000455745.1 Alligator sinensis | reverse complement strand
AGTCACTTCAGCATTTCTAACCTTCTCATTTGCACAGTTTCACATTAAGAATTTTCCTGTTAACAAAATGCTTTTGGCATCCAAGCTGCACACTTCTGAAGAGAGCTCCTGATAAGAAGCTGCATTTTTCAAGCAGAATCTGTACCCTCAGCCTTCGGGCCCACAATTACAGCTCATCTACTTATGTCATAGGCATTCAAGGTTCTTTGGGTGGATCTGGTATCTTTTATTAGACTGACTTAAAGAGTTGGAGTTAGCAGACATGAACCTTGGCTACCCAAGGGCAGATGCTTGCTTAGTTCTTCTTATCTGTTGAGGGGCTGTCACCAAATACTCTTTCTGACGGTCAGAGAAGAGTAACTGTAGACATTTCCCAAACTATCCATCTCATCCCAATCTTTACAAACAGGCTTATACCCACTCAGCAAAATGCCCCACTGCCCAAACTATTTCATCCCAACACTAATAGGCAGTGTTTTCCCCAAAAAGAGAGACATGAAAAATACAAACCCAAAAGTTAAAAAAAAAAAAAAAGACCAAACATGCAGCAACCCGCACCCCCTTTGGCAGCCTTTATCAAGGCCAGAACAAGTCTCAGCTGCGGTGGTTTCAGTTCCAAAGCTCTGCTTTAACCCTTTTCTTTCCTCCTAGGGACAGGATCCTTTAGGTCCATGTCAGTGACAGCAACCCAATTGGAAATAAGCAACACGAACTGTTCTCCAGGGAAAGTGGATGAACGGAAATCAAGACCAGAAATACCGTGGTGTGAAGGGACGTTCTGGAATCACAGATGCACAGCAGAGGCTTGCATGCTGTGTGTTCACAAAACACAAACACAGCACCCCCCTCCTTCTGTTTTCAAACTCACAAAACATTTAGGAAAACAGGCAGGGACCCTAATTAGGCCTTTGTCTAGGAACAGCATTGTTTCTAAATATTACACGCTGTTTTGAAGCAATACTGGTGATGCACTTATGAAACAAACTGATTTTGGGGCAGCATCTTTTGGGGATAATAGCTTTATTATAATAAAATAACCTTGTTGTCTTCTAGATTTACTTCCTTCCAATTCAGAAGATATATTTTGTTCACAAAATAAGAGAAGTTACATAAAAGGCAGATGAAGTTACTGACATACTGCAAGACAATATCTGTTAGCAGGGGGCTGTAAGATCTGCTTTCAGGTGGCTTGTATTTGCTGCTCTACATTTTCAAAAATGATAAGCAATTCTTCTTCGTATTTACCTATGAAGCCAGGAATTAATGTCATAGGAGCTAAAGCTCAGGAGCAGGGCAGACACCTTGCCAATGTGATTCCTTCAGGTCTGCCAAAAACCCTAACTGAATCACATACTCTTTGAAAGGACTCAGTGTCTTGACTAAGTATCAGGCTTTAACCTTCTTTTTTGACAGACCATCTGCAAACACTTCCTTAGCCTGATTTCATAGATTTCATAGACAACAGGGCTGGAAGGGACCTCGGAAGATCATCGAGTCCAGCCCCCCGCCCAAAGGGCAGGAAGTCAGCTGGGGTCATAGGATCCCAGCAAGATAAGCATCCAGTTTCATCTTGAAGGTGTTCAATGAAGGCGCTTGAACCACCTCCGGTGGCAGGCTGTTCCAGACCTTGGGGGCTCGGACAGTAAAGAAGTTCTTCCTTATGCCCAGCCTGAAACGATCTTGAAGTAGTTTGTGACCATTCAACCTCGTCATCCCTTGGGGCGCTCTGGTGAACAAACGTTCCCCCAGATACTGGTGGTCACCCCT
>NW_005843741.1:4379-12861 GCF_000455745.1 Alligator sinensis | reverse complement strand
AGCAGGGGTCCAATGTTGCCCCTGCTTTTCCTCCGGCTCCCCACATATCTGAAAAAGGACTTCTTATTGTCCTTGATGCTCAAAGCTAGCTGGAGTTCAGTTGCAGCCTTGGCTTTCCTGGTCTGCTCCCTACAGGACCGGACCAGTGCAGAATAATCCTCCTTGGAGGTGACTCCCATCCTCCACCCTTTATAGGCGTTTCTTTTTAGCCTCAGGAGATCTGCTAGGTCCCTGGAGAGCCAGGGGGGCTGCTGTGCCCTCTTGCTGCCTTTCCTCCGAGATGGAAAGGCTGATGAAGGTATTTATACCTGAAAGCTGGCAAAGAAGATTTTTTTCCAATTATTTAAGATAAAAGATATCAGATTCATCCAAAGAACCTTGTCTGCCTATGTCCTTAGACCAATACAGCTACCATCTGCACCCCTGAGGCTTTAACCTTGGCAGTTGTTGTCTGAGTACTGAGGAAGACATCAGTGTGCAACAAGGGGGAGAGTCACTGGAGCCTTGATGGTCCTAGAAATGTGTGAGGCGAGAAGGGGTGGGAGAGCTGTGACATCTGCAGCTGGACCAACTGTACAGTTGGGAGAGATGTTGGACAAGGTTTCCATGGCCTTCTCCAAATCTGGGTTCAGTATGAAGAGGGGCACTTTGGACTTGAAAGTTTGGCCAACGGGCCCCCAAGTAGACAACAAAGGAAAGAAAAAGTATACCTAATAACAATAACACTAATAATACTAATAACAACAGATTCTAAACTATACTGTGTTTACACAATCCTGCATAACTTAGAGCCGTGGGCTTTCTGAATGTCTGTACTACACATTTGAAGTGCCGTTCACTGAGGTGCCAAAGCCTGGTTCTGAGACAATGCAGCATTCAGTGAATGCCCCCCACATCATACTAGGGACACTAGCACTCCCCTGGCCCCTAGGGCTCCTGTGAGAATCAATGCACCGCAAGTTATGGGCATGGGGGAGATGGAGCTGAGAGCCTGGCACAGGAGAAGAGAGGGACAGTGCAAGCCCAAGAGCCCGTGTCCTGGCTGCACCTGAGGCAGGGCCCTATCTGAGTTCCTGGCTACAGCTGGCTTGGGAAAAGCTCAGGGGTAAGAGCCCCGCACTGGCTCTGTGCAGGGCAATAGCTCAGGGGACAGGAGCAGGGGTGCTAGCTTTTGCAGGAGCGTGAATGCAAGCAAGTAGCTCCTGGTACAGGCAGGAAGGAGGCAGCAGCCATGAAGAGAGCACAACCAGTATTGCCAGGTGTACAATAATTATCATATATGCATGGTAATTTTCACCCTTGTATGATGTACAAGCAATACTAGTAAAAGTGTTCAAAATGTATGATAATTTGTGAGGCAGCTAATTAGGGCAGCATACGCAAAACCCAAGTCTCCCTCAGGATGTCTTAACTGGCTTTTGGGTTTGCTGTTAACACTTTCTTGTGACTGCTTGCCTCAAAATAAAGTAATGCTTCATCTCTGAGGACCCAGTTCTCACCCACTCACTGGCAATATACAGTAAATAGGAAACAGTCTTATTTGTTTATTTATTTGCATATTTTCAGTGTACAATAGTTTTTCAGCAAAGATGGTAAATATAAAATGATCATATTAGAAGTTCAAAATTAAGACATGGCAGCGCTAATCCCAGCAGGGGCTGGAGGCTATGCAATGCCCAGCGTGGGGGCACTGTGCTTTCAGGGCGCAGCTTTGGCACCAGCAGTGACTGGGGTGGGGTGGGGTGGGGAACATCAAAAGCAGCTGGAGGAGAAGAGGGACTGTAGGGCTACAGACACCTAAAGACATCCTATCTGGTGCCTCCAAGAGGCAGGCAGGATAAAAGCAATATACTGTAAGGAGAGATGGACTGAGTCTCTCCACGCCATTTATTCCTCTGTGAACAAGGTGGGGAGGCTCACCTCCCCACCAGAAATACACTGTTAAAACAGAAATATCACTGTTTTTCTGCCCAAAAAGGGTCCAAACCACCATTTTCTTCTTTTTTTAAATCACCATATATCCGCACCTTTACCAAATTGCCATATTATTTTTCAAGTGAGAAGAGCTTTTTCCTGGGTTTTTATTCCCCATTACAATGAATGTGTATTGAGAAGTTGGTTTTATGTTCTGGATTATAGTACTGCGTTTCCACATGAGCAATCTGGTTTTGTTTCTGGGATCCCTGTCATAACAGAGCTCTCTGTGGTTCATTATTTCTTTATACCCATTATTGTTAGGGTAATGATATGAATTTTGGGGAGCACTGAGTGTGCAGCTGAACGAAGGCTTTTTTCTGTGTCTCAGCAGAGCTGCTGGTCACAAGGCAGAACGACGTATTAAGACCAACCTTGGCAAGCAGTTTTCTGAACAAAGTAGTGTTAGATCCCGCTGTGTAAGAAGAACAAGAAGCAGCCCGCCAGCTATTATCAGGAGATAAGACAAGCCAAACCTTGGAGATGGTGCCAAAATCAGCAAAGAACAAGAAAGAACCAGCAAGTGGCTGAGAGTACCCAAGTTCACGGTCTTACGCATGTGCTCTTAGCAGAAGAGCATGTAAATGAAGGACATGCATAGGTGATTTCATGCTAATGAAGCAAACAGTAAACAGAGGTGGAGCTTAGGATAGGAGGAGAAATGAGTGAAACCAGAGGTGGAGCAAGGGTGGAGTATATGTTTAAGACATTTAATATTAAGGACCCAAAGTGTATAAATGTTAAAACGCACTGTTGTTCGGGGCAGGACCCCATCTCTTCTGGCGGGAGTCCCCTAGTCCGAAGCCGTCTCCATTCTGAATAAAGCTGTTGCGAGCAACGTGTGCCGGTGTTTGCTCCCTGCTCTGCTCTGGCTAATGAGTCACAGGATCCCTGGGTAATTGGACCATCATCTCCCAGGGCTCTGGGCATCACATGGAGTCAGAGTCTAACAATTATTACTGGGGTTTCCCACCTACCCAAACCTGACAGTTCCCTCCCCCCCCCCCCCCCCCCCCCCCCCGGGGCCCTGCGCAGCCCCACCAGCTTCTGAGAGGTCACAGCTGCAGGGAATTGCTCTCCTTCCTTCTGACAGGGAACAGGGTAAAACCCCACTGGACTGAGAGCGGGTCCTCTTCGCTGATCAAGGTCAGGGCAGAGTCACTTGTTGTCAGCCTGGCCCATTCTCCGGGAGGGCTGTAGCATAGCACGGACGTGGCTCAGGCAGGAACCCTGGCCTGGGCCACCACCACATCCCTGGTGCCCCAGGAAGCCCTGCTCCAACCTGGCTGCTGCCACCGCCCAAGGGCAAGGGTCACAGCTGGGTGCAGGGTCAGGCGGCTGCTCCTTTCCCTATGCCATGTTCCCAGGTGGGTGTGCCGGCTCCTCGTGCACAAAGCGACCCGGGGTGCTGCCAGTCTCCCCGCAGCGGGACAGGGCCTGGTGGCTGGAAGGCCCCACAAAGCAGTGCAGCTTGTGTGTGGAGGCCCAAGGCAGCCCTCGCCGGCCTCCCCGCGATATGGCAGCTCATTCTGGGGGTGTGGGAATGTCCCAGGGGGAGCCTTCTTGTATTCTGGGGAGCTTTTTCCACCTGCAGCAGTGCACAAGGGCTCCAGCACCAGGGATCCTGCTGGACGTCACTGCCCTGGGCAGCATTTTTTCATTACTCTTCCTCTCATACTAACTTGAGTGTGTTACCCTTCTTCCCTTTAGACAGCAATTTACCTTTTCAGAGCTGTTTTTTTAATCTCCATGAGCTACCAGTGTTACCAAATTTGCCCATTACTTTGGGGTGTGCTCATTTATTAGGGATAGTTTCTAGGGTCTTGGTGATTCTGTCAATGTGCTGCTTGTGTTACTATACGGAGCTGTATTTCTCCCTTCTGCAAGCCCTCACCCCCAGTGGAGCTATCTTGCAGGACTCAATCTCAATGGGACTGGGTTCCTCCAGTCACCAAATCAGTCATACACACAAACACACACAAATTAACGTGACACGCCTGACCTGGCCGGGCTGATCAGCATGGACAGGCTGACACCCTCATATGCCAAGAATCAGTTCATAAGAGCAACAATAAAATGCAGTCAAACACAAGCACACAGGTAAACAGAATCCCTCTGAATCCGGCTGGGTGTCCAGCTGACACCCTCATGGGCCAGCATTCAGTTCATAAGGGCACGTCTGAGTCAAACTGGGTCAATCAGCCTATACAAGCTGATCCCCTTATGTGTTTCAAACTCAGCACGTCCCAATCTTTGGCCTCTTGATGAGCAGACCCCACAATAATTTGGGCTTCACAGGGATCTTTAGCATAGGTAAAAGAAGCGTTGCTGCAGAGCACGGGAGGAAAGAGAAGCAGAGAAGGAAAAATATACCCAATTACTACCAGTTTGACTATAAAAGTTATTTATTGCTAAGCATATGAAATATATAATAGTACTAGTAGTAATAGACATGCAAAAGAAAAACAAACACCAACAATGACAATACTACCCTGGTTTCACTAAGTATTTGGGGAAACTTAGCTCAAGCTTAACTGATACAGTTCAGGTTCAGAAGTTTATGCCTAGAAAGAAGACAGAGAACGCTGGGATCTCACCTAGTCCACGGTACTCAGGCTGCAAAGCTGACAGGCACAGTCCGTAGCACAATCTTTTTGCAGCACACACACTTACAGATTTTTATACCCTCAGTTCAGCTGCTTCGAAGCACCTTCAGTAGTGTAAATCATTGTCTTTTCTATTGACAAGGGGTTATCTGGTTTGGACCATCTCAGGAAACTGATTGATAATCAGGAAACACTTAAGATTAGGGAGTAACCCAAATACTTGGGAGCCAGCTTGAGATTCCTATGGGTGGCAGATATACTGATGGGATATCTCATGGTTTCTTCAGGAACAATAGATAGCTTGCAGCATCAGGATTTTGGATTTTTACTTGTTGTGCACAAGCCTCAGCTTAGCATGACTTTTCCAGATCTTACTATAGTCTTTTAACAGACTTAAAACAATTATTGGGGTGCTCATAACCTTTTGTGGAGAGGACTCCCACCAGTCGTCTCGGGAAAAGTATGACAACACCTGGGATTAGGGCTCCAGCAGGCTGGATGCTGTGATGAACCCTTAACCATTGTTGAAATGTTGCCCATACCCCCTCTGACTCGGTCTCTTGCCTCAGCATTCCCTAACCCGGCAACCGAGTTTTAGTCAATCAAGTTTAAATAGGCCTCCCATAGTGGGACCGGGGAATGTACGGCCCGAGATGCCTATTAAACTTAGAGCTGTGTGTCTGGGGGGGGGGGGGGGGAAGTCCTTAGTAAATCCAGATTAGAACTGGTCTGATAAATGCTGAGCTGGGTGTGTGAGAACATGGGTTGATTAACATTTGAAGCACAGATTCCCCATCATGCAGTGCTCCCCTGCTTCTCTGGTCCCAGAATTCACTGCAGTCTCTGCTTCAGGCTTTCTGTTCTCCATCTCTCATGTAAATGAATGGTCATCTGGTTCCATCTCAGATGTAAATGAGACCTAGGGCAGTTGCTCACTCTTGTCACCCTTATCTGGAGAGTTTTAGGTGTGTCTCTCACTGCATCTTAATCAGTTTCATTTAGGTAGAGGAGGGGAACGAGGCGGGGGAGTGAGTCCTTGTGAGTCAAACAGACTGCATCCTGTGCCAGGGTTGCCCAAGAACACAGAGCTGAGACGTAACACCAGTAATTGTTTCACCTCATAGGAGACATGAATGGAATTACATTTGGTTCACATTTGGCATTGCAGGAGTAGCTGCCTACGCAAAATGGTTTATTTACAATTGGCACTAAAGTACTTAAGCAAGAAGATTGGTCTTACTTCAAACGGGAACCTAAGAAACGCTCATGAAACCAAAATCCCTTTGGCAGACAATGTAATCTCTCAGGAAAATTACACTCCGCTATGACCCTGCCCATAATAGCCTGGTCAGCGTCTAAGACTTGACTAGTGATTTTGGGTACCTAAGCAAAGGCTTTTAAAGAGCCCTGATTTTCAGGAACTGTGGAGAACCCTGCAAATGGGTGAATATCACACTTCTTCAAGGTGCATTATGGAGGGAATCAAAATCACAGGGCAGTGTTGAAAGCTCTGCCCTTGCACGCACCATGAAGATCAAGACATGAACTTCACGAAGACAGCAAAAGCGACAGACATGGGACACGCACAGGTAGCAGAGCGGCATTTCAACCATGGCTGAGTGCTGGAACATGTGCTGAAACAGCAATAGCACTGGTCCCTTCCACGTCTACGGCTTGCATCTGGACCCCAGTGGAGCTGCATTTGTGGACATGAGGATGAGGCATATTCTAATTTTGGCTTGGGCTTCAGATACTCAAGCTAGGCTGATTGTGGATCAGCCAAAGCAAGAGTAGATTTGTATCTCATACCCTATGTTAATCAGAAGCCTCTACTTAGTCAAATGCAATTTTGTTTCAATGGTTCAAAAATATTCATTCCCTCTCTCCAGCCAAATGTGCTGGGAAATTTGTTGTCACTGACTTAACATTCCCCAATGATTACAATACGCAATACATATGAAAATAAAAATTAATTTTAAAAATATCATTTATTTAAAAATTATATAGTGGCAGTGAGAAAATGGGTCTGGCTCCCTCACAGCTCAGTAGCCCCTCAGGGATGAAATAGGAAGAGATGGCTGAAAGCCTGTGGACATTACACTGAACAGGCAAGGGGGGACCACAGCTGGACTTCAGGGAGCCGTGAAAACCTGGAGGCGACTGGGGATAGACACAGGCATTCTCCTTCTCACAAGGGGACAAGAGCATCTTCCCACTGTCGTGACCCAGCCCGGTACAGAAAAAGCATCCACCGTGGTATTAGAAGTAGCAAGACTTGTACCAGAGGCATTCAGAGAATAAGGTCTAAAACACTGGAACTAAAAAAACACCAAGCAGGTCACAAGTTCGTCCTAAGTATTTTACTTTTATTGGGACCAGTTTTTCTTTTCAGACAAGGATCAGTTGAACTTCCACAGATCATACCAAAGCATCGCTACTTCACTGTACCTTATTTTCAGTTCCTCAAAGAATCAGGGACTGATTTCCTACAGTGCATTAGCAATTGTGAATTGATGGCTAGGAACCATCTGCTACACAGTCTTTTACTACTTGTAAATCACAACACGAAACATTTGCATTAAACAAGGACACAGGTCGGATCGGTAGATAGAATGAAAAAGTTTATTCCTTCAGCCTGCTCTCAGTAGGAAGCATAATGACTGAATCTTCTCAATGTAGACAAGCACCAGCCACAAGGTGAAAAGTTTTTATACCGTTGGATTGTTTGATGCGTACATCTTAGGACCACCTGTTCCTACCAGTTTGACAATGACGTCAACTAACTTTACAATTATTTGGACACAGAACAAAATCTTTGTCCCAATTGGAGTTGGAGATTAACACTTCCAAGCACCCACGGAGAATTCACTTCCAGATGCAAACAAACTGCACCTCAGCCGAAGCAAGCTACAGCCAAGCAACTAACAGAACCAAGCACAAACCTGCATTTCTATGCTACCACAAAGAACCGCTTCTGGGGGAACCCATTTAAGCTCAGCACAGGGGGTAGGAAACAAAAAACGGGGGTAGGAACCCAAAAAAATGGGGCCCCGATTCCGGGGGGACCCATTGCAGCGGTACACCGGAGGTAGGAACCAAAAACGGGGGTAGGAACCCAAAAAACAGGGCCCGGTTTCAGAAGGGACCCATTTCAGCACGAGACCAGAGGTAGGAACAAAAAAATGGGGGTAGGAACCCAAAAAACAGGGACCCCTTTCTGGGGGGACCCATTTAAGCACGACACCGGGGGTAGGAAACAAAAAACGGGGGTAGGAACCCCAAAAATGGGGCCCATTTTCTGGGGGGACCAATTAAAGCGCGACACCAGGGGTAGGAACCAAGAAACGGTGGTAGGAAACGAAAAAAAAGGGCCCCGTTTCCGGGGGGACCCATTTGAGCGCGACACCGGGGGCAGGAACCAAAAAACGGGGGTAGGAACCCAAAAAACGGGGCCCTGTTTCCGGGGGGACCCATTTAAGCGCGACACCGGGGGTAGGAACCAAAAAACGGGGGTAGGAACCCAAACAATGGGGCTCGGTTGCCGGGGGGACCCAATTCAGCGTGACACCGGGGTTAGGAACTAAAAAACGGGGGTAGGAACCCAAAAACTGTGGCGCCGTTTCCGGGGGGGCCCATTTAAGCGCGACACCGTGGGTAGGACCAAAAAACGGGGGTAGAAACCCCAAAAACGGGGCCCCGTTTCCAGGGGGCCGCAGTTCAGGGCGACATTGGGGGAAGGAACCAAAAAACCGGATCAGGAACCCAAAAAACGGAGAACCGTTTCCGGGGGGACCCAATTTAGCGGGACACCGGGGGTAGGAGCCAAAAAACGGGGGTGGGAACCAAAAAAACGGGCCCTCGTTTCCGGGGGGACCCATTTAAGCGCGACACCGGGGGTAGGA
>NW_005843741.1:1104-2108 GCF_000455745.1 Alligator sinensis | reverse complement strand
GGGTAGGAACCAAAAAATGGGGGTAGGAACCCAGAAAACGGGGCCCCGTTGCCGGGGAGACCAATATATACGCGACACAGGCGGTAGGAACCAAAAAACCAGTGTAGAAACCCAAAAAATGGGGCTTCGTTGCCGGGCAGACCCATTGAAGCGCGACACTGTGGGTAGGAACTAAAAAATGGGGGTAGGAACCCAAAAAACGGGGCCCTGTTTCCAGGGGGACCCATTTAAGCATGACACCAAGGGTAGGAACCAAAAAATGGGGGTAGGAACCCAAAAAATGGGGCCCCGTTTCCGGGGGGACCCATTTAAGCGCGACACCGGGGGTAGGAACCAAAAAACGGGGGTAGGAACCCAAACAATGGGGCTCCGTTTCCGGGGGGACCCAATTCAGCGTGACACCGGGGTTAGGAACTAAAAAACGGGGGTAGGAACCCAAAAACTGTGGCGCCGTTTCCGGGGGGGCCCATTTAAGCGCGACACCGTGGGTAGGACCAAAAAACGGGGGTAGAAACCCCAAAAACGGGGCCCCGTTTCCAGGGGGCCGCAGTTCAGGGCGACATTGGGGGAAGGAACCAAAAAACCGGATCAGGAACCCAAAAAACGGAGAACCGTTTCCGGGGGGACCCAATTTAGCGGGACACCGGGGGTAGGAGCCAAAAAACGGGGGTAGGATCGCAAAAAAAGGGGCCCCGTTTCCGGGGGGAACCATTTAAGCGCGACACCGGGGGTAGGAACCAAAAAATGGGGGTAGGAACCCAGAAAACAGGGCCCCGTTGCCGTGGAGACCAATATATACGCGTCACAGGCGGTAGGAACCAAAAAACCAGTGTAGAAACCCAAAAAATGGGGCTTCGTTGCCGGGCAGACCCATTGAAGCGCGACACTGTGGGTAGGAACTAAAAAATGGGGGTAGGAACCCAAAAAACGGGGCCCTGTTTCCAGGGGGACCCATTTAAGCATGACACCAAGGGTAGGAACCAAAAAATGGGGGTAGGAACCCA
>NW_005843741.1:0-966 GCF_000455745.1 Alligator sinensis | reverse complement strand
TGGTAGGAACCAAAAAACGGGTGTAGGAACCCAGAAAACGGGTCCCCGTTGCCGGGGGGACCCATTTAAGCATGACACTGGGGGTAGGAACCAAAAAACGAGGGTAGGAACCAAAAAATGGGGGTAGGAACCCCAAAAACCGGGCCCCGTTTCCAGGGGGCCGCAGTTCAGGGCGACATTGGAGGAAGGAACCAAAAAACGGGATTAGGAAGCCAAAAAACGGAGAACCGTTTCCGGGGGGACCCAATTTAGCGGGACACCGGGGGTAGGAGCCAAAAAACGGGGGTAGGATCCCAAAAAAAGGGGCCCCGTTTCCGGGGGGAACCATTTAAGCGCGACACCGGGGGTAGGAACCAAAAAATGGGGGTAGGAACCCCAAAAACCGGGCCCCGTTTCCAGGGGGCCGCAGTTCAGGGCGACATTGGGGGAAGGAACCAAAAAACCGGATCAGGAACCCAAAAAACGGAGAACCGTTTCCGGGGGGACCCAATTTAGCGGGACACCGGGGGTAGGAGCCAAAAAACGGGGGTAGGATCCCAAAAAAAGGGGCCCCGTTTCCGGGGGGAACCATTTAAGCGCGACACCGGGGGTAGGAACCAAAAAACGGGGGTAGGAACCCAAAAAACGGGGCCCGGTTTCTGGGGAGACCCAATTCAGCGCGACACCGGGGGTAGGAACCAAAAAACGGGGGTAGGAACCCAAAAAACGGGGCCCCATTTCCGGGGGGACCCATTTAAGCGCGATACCGGGGATAGGACCCAAAAAACGGCGGTAGTAACCCAAAAACAGGGGCCCCATTCCGGGGGGGGACACATTTAAGCGCGACTCCGGGGGTAGAACCAAAAAACGGGGGTAGGAACCCAAAAAATGGGGCCCCGTTTCTGGGAGATCCCAATTCAGCGCGACACCGGGGTTAGGAGACAAAAAACGAGTATAGTTCCCCAAAAAACGGGGCGCCGTTTCCGG
>NW_005843740.1:54068-55646 GCF_000455745.1 Alligator sinensis | reverse complement strand
TGGCTGTCTGTAAACTGGCCAAGGGGGACCAAAAAGCAATGGAAGAGTTCCTGTTCCCCCGAGCACTACGGGAGTAACAAGGAATAACGGCCACAAGTTGACAGAGAGTAGATTCAGACTAGATATCAGGAGGCGCTACTTCACAGTCAGGGCAGCTAGGATCTGGAACCAACTTCCAAGAGAGGTGGTGCTGGCTCCTAACCCTGGGGGGCTTTAAAAGGAGGCTGGATAGACATCTAGCCGGTATCATTTGACCCCAGCATCCTTTCCTGCCCATGGCAGGGGATTGGATTTGATGATCTGTTCAGGTCCCTTCCCATCCAAACAACTATGAAACTCTGGCAGCCATGCGGAGGGAGGAGGCATCAGCTGCAGTTAAGGGGCTGGAGACTGCCTGACTTGGCTACAGGGCCCTCTGCCGCTGGGGGAAGAGACCTAGACCCAGGCTACCCCTGTGGGGCTCTATACACGAAGGAGGGCTGTGTGTTTTTAGGCCTGGACGGTGACCTCAGCCCTCAGGAAATTCCTCATCCTGGGGTCTCCAGAGTGTGTGTGGGAGACCCCCTGGTTCCCGCTGGGGAGGGGGATGAAGGGGCTCCAACGACTTGGAGCTGCAGGATGGGACATGGCCCTTGCTCTCCTGGGTCACAAGTCTCCGCACAGCTCTAGGCACATCTCTCTGCGATGGGTTCCCCCAGTTGCTAAAAGCCCCCGCGTTATCCCTGCCCTCACCTCAAGCTCAGAGGTGCCCCACCAGCCCAGAGTACCATCCTTTGTAGGACACCCTGGGGAGCCCTCACACCTTCACAGGAGTCCCTCAGCCCCAGACCCCTCTCTGCTGTCTGCTGTTTGAGAAATGAGAGCTAGACCCAAGGGACCAACTCTTCAGTGCAAAGTGCCTCAGCTGCACCGGACTCATTCAGTCAGTGCCTGATCACAGCAGGGGACATTTTGCAAACTTAGGGAATCATTTTGCCAACTTAGGGAATCGCACCCTTCACCTCATTTGTGCTAGAAATGGCAGGGCCCCTTCTCCAGAACAGATTTTCCCAAGTGCTCTGATCTGATCTCCCCTTTCGCAGACCATCAGTAAGGGACAAGCCATGCTCATGATGTCCAAGGACACTCAGAAAGCAACAAGCACAGCCAGAAGCATGGGAAAGAGCTGCCAGGCCGGCCAGCACAGACTATATTGTGACCATGCAGGGACATGAGACCTGTATTACCATTAGTCGGTTGAAGGAACAAGAACCAGAGATTTTCACCTGCATGTTCAGCACCTTCACACGCTCACGCTCTCAGCAGCTGATGTCCTCCAAAGCCAGCGGAAAGCACTCAGGGCAGGGCCCCAGGGACGGCCTCTGCTGGCACCTGCTGATGGGGAGCCGAGCACGGCCTGTGCAGAGCTGTGGGGTGAGCCCAGGGCGAAGGCACCAAAGGTGACTTGAAGTGAGGCCTGTGAATCACAGCGGGATTGGTGGCACCCCCGAGGTCAACCTTGTTACAGCTTCACTGCCATTTGATTCCTGATTGCAACTCCCACCATCAAAAGGAGCGTGGCAGCCACAGGGTGAGGGC
>NW_005843740.1:52875-53416 GCF_000455745.1 Alligator sinensis | reverse complement strand
ATCACTGGGCTCCTCCATCCTGTCCTTTCCTAACAACATGTTTCCGCTGCTCGGGCTGAGGGTGATACTGGTCCTTCCTGGGGCATATTAGCTTAAGTTGGGGCCCCATGGGAGTCTCGTTCCAGAGGGCTGTGACAACTGCTGGAAATGACCTTGTTACAGCTCCCCATGTCTTAGATCAGAGTCCCCTGAAGGTCCCCCCAAAAGCAGTAGTATTGGTGAGTGCAGATGTGGTGCAGACTTAGGCAGATAAAGGGTTAATTCTGCAGAGTCAGCCCTGGGGGTCCATGTGAGGATGGAGGGAAAGTGAGAAGAGCTCCAGACACAGGGACAGGTGCCAGGAGACGGGGCTGGAGAATCACGCTGGGCAATGCAGGCCCCGAAGCTGCAGGATCTAACTGAGGAGCGCTGCAGGGAGAGAGGGGAGACATCAGCACAGGGCAGGGACTAGCGGCACTGGGGACGGGCCGGGGGGGGATCTGACAGGCGCCACGGCCTCCCTAGAGGCTTGTCTGGGGGCCCCCGGGGGGGGGGGGGCTTT
>NW_005843740.1:49268-52717 GCF_000455745.1 Alligator sinensis | reverse complement strand
GCTCCATGGACTCCCTGTACAGCCTGTGGTCCCTGAGAGGGAGGGGGCTTCGTAGGGGTAGACAGAGATGGAAATTACCTGTTGGCTGGGGAACGGGGCGGCCTGGAAAACAAGGAGAAACATGGTGAGAGTCTCACCAGAGGCAGCCCCTCCGAGAGATCAGAGATCCTGCCCTAGCCCTGAGGTGCAGAGCAGACCCCATTAGGGACCCCACATCCCCCATTAAAATCACAAATCACAGTCTCACCCAAACAGGGCTGGGTAGAGGGATTCACTGTGTGCACGTGTAGATATTTCCCAAAACTGGATTTACCACTCTGTGCTTGGTCTCTATTTCCAGACAACATTCAGCGAGGATGAATTCTACCAGGGTCACACTTGTGTGAGCCACAGTATCAGTTAGGAAGGTGTGTCTGTATCTTCACTACATGACCGAAGACAGGCAGGGAGATACGGGCAGAATCAAGGGTCAGGAACAGCCCTAGACCAGACCACGGCTGTGCACATTTTGGAGGAGCCCTTCTTATGTTTCTGTTTTCCACCAAAAACAGCAATTGAACATTTAGGGAGGAAGGAGGTGGTGAGGGGTATCATCAGTAAGGACACTGATACTGATGAGCATGGATGCAAGAGAAAGTATACTATCCTTTCATATCACAGACACTTTTCCTGAAAAAAAGAAAAAAAAACCCAAAACACCTGCTGGAAATCGCAGTGAGCAGTATATGTGAGAAATATGGTAAGAGCAGCTTCCGCGAGTTCTCAGGTAGTTGTGAAAACTACATGGGCCCCACAGGGAGCAGAGCCAGGAGCAGTGCTTTCTCCTTTCTGCTGCTGCTCCTCATCTCCTGCCTCCAGGAAAGGTCTGTTATGCTCCTCTCTGCCAGTCACAATGCAGGGGGACATTTTCTCCCTGGGTCTGGTGTAGGTGAGACAATCCTTCCCCTGTCCCACATCCTTCCCTGACTGTCTGGGCTAAGGGTGAGACCAGGATAACTGACACCTGCAGGCCGTTCCCCCCTGCGGCCCTGAGGATCTACATTATATTGGGCTGAACAAAGTCAGTCTGACCCACCAGCTGCCAAAGCTTCCTCTGTTGGAGCAACAAAGTCCGAGACAAGGGCAGCTGAGATTAAGGTCTGCTGGGATACAAAGTTTTTCCAGGGGCAAACCTGATTTTGTGCCAGCAGACAAGCAACAGGACAGAGGAGAGAGGTTTGGGGCAGAAAGCCCCCCTGATACCTCAGCCCCATGAAGTCCCAAAGTGGGGTACACTCAGGTGCCCCCACCCCCTTGGGACTGGCACCTCCAAACCCAGGGTCACTGCCTTGAAACAGAGGAGAGGAAATGCCCAGAGTCAAGGCAGTGGCAGCTCTGCCTACCCATGGCCCCTGCTCTGCCCTGCCCCTTAGAGGAGGGGGGGACAGTGGGATCCAGCCCCAGCCCCAGGAGGTGAGAAACTGGGAGGCCCCTGCCAGACTCCAGGGCAATTCGTACTGGGGTGTGAGAGGGAGCGAAGCCTGCAGACAGACCTACAGACCGAGCATTTTGCCCCAACGACGCCTTGGTTCCAGCACCCCAGCCGTGCCCCTCACCTTTCTTGTTCCTCAGGTAGACGAGGAGTCCCAGCGCCAGGAAGATCAGCCCCAGCACAAAGCCCCCGACCCCCGTCAGCATCTTGCTCCTGGCCGAGTCTGACTGCGCCTCTGTGGAGACAGGAGCCGGGGGTGAAGGGCTCAGTCTGTGTTCCCACCCCCTGCTCACACCCCTGCCCCCTGTGGGAAAGGGGTCTGACCATGGACAGCCCTTGTGGGGCTGCACAAAGGGAGTCCCATCCTCTTCAATATGTGAGGGGCTGCCCCAGGATCCCAGTTCCTTACCCCAGAGCACAGTGACAGGGCCCGGCAGGCTGCTGTGCTCCACCTGGCAGGTGTAGACGTCCCCGCTCCGGGGGGTCATTTCCAGCATCACCAGGATCTGGAAGGTCCAGTCTGCGTTCTGCATCAGCTCCGTGGACACCACTCCGGCCGTCTGCTCCTGCCCGTTCTTCAACCACTTCACCTCGATCCCGCCAGGGTAAAACCCCGCCACGGAGCAAATCAGTGTGTCTGGGTGTGCCTGGGCCCCTGATTTTGTTGGGGAGACTTTCACCTCGGGCTTGACTGAGAAGGAAAGAGATGGAGAGAATGAGCTGGGAGAAAGAATGATCCCTCCATGAGGGAAATTTTTCTCCCCTCAACCCCTGCCCATCTCAGTTTCTCTCACCCCTGAGCCTTGAGTTCATTTAGATCTTTACTTTGGTGCCCCTATAAAACCACTCTGTTTTCTCACATGCAGCACACATTGTTTTCCCCAAGAACAGGTAACTGGGCTTTGCCATGTGAATCTTAACTGAGGAATACGGTAAGAGCAGTTTCCGAGCAAATGTGTAAGTCAAATCTGCAGGGACTTTCAAGAAGCAGAGCAAGTGGGAGCCTCCCTGCTGCTACGTGGTTACTTATGATAAGGAAATGTTTTTTTTCCCCCTGATGCATGTTGTTGCTGCTGCATGTTGCATTCAAGAAAGTATGATATTTTTATAATTAAAGCTAAACTTTAATTGCAGTTTCTTTTTTTTAGTTACAAATGACCTGAATCCAGAAGCATCTTTCAAAGGCTCTGGATTGCCTTTTTCATTCAAGATGTCAGGGGGAGACCTCTCCATTTTGGAGGCCAAGCTCTATGGCTGCAGCACCAAGTGTCCTGTTCTGGGTTAATGGTTTCCAGCTGTGGACAGCCAGGGGCTTTGCTTGGGAATGCCAGAGAGTTGCAAAGATATCCCTGGTTTGGGACCTAGCCCTGTTCCCAGGAGACCCCATCATGTGTCTCATAAGCAGAGGTTTGGGTTTTCCATTTGCTGCAGAAAAATGTGGATGTTCTCCTCTAAAGAGAAAAGGTGGTCGGGTAGAGGTGCAGCCCCGCATGCGAGTCCCCCTGGTCTGCTACTCCTCACCCTGCTGGGGGCACGGCCTTACTCCATGGTGGCAGGGCTGGTGCAGAGGTGTTGGCGGCAGCGGCAGCAGTGAGTCTTGCCTCCCTGCTCCACCCTCCTGTGCCAGGTCCCATCCACTGGGCCACAAAGGCAGTTCCTGCCTGGTGGTGGTCCCGCCAAGCTATAGCCTCACGCCCAGCTGTGGGCACACACATGTGGGGGGCATATCCCCACTCCCATGCCACGCCAACTCATCACCTATACTGTTGCCTATGGTTGGGCACGTCCCCCACCCCCACCGCCTCTGCACCCAGCGACGGCCCCAGACCCCGGGGACTCACCTCTGCGGCCGACCACGTGGGCTTGCTCAGCCACCCCGTAGTTGTATCGGCACTTGTCCATTGCGCCCCGGTTGTACTCCAGCCAGTCCTTCTGGCTGTTCCAGTACTTGGCAGCAAGCTCCCCCCGCTCCGTGTCG
>NW_005843740.1:42680-47099 GCF_000455745.1 Alligator sinensis | reverse complement strand
ACGGGAGGCACCCCAGGGAGGCACTCGGAGCCTGGAAGGTGGTCGGGAGCAGGGAGGTGGGTGGCTCAATGCAGGAGCGCCCCCTACTGGCCCGCCACAGAGGGTGGGCAGGACGGGTGCGCGCTGAGGAATCCCAACCTCTCTGTGCACAAAGGGACTAAAGAGGGGTGCAGGGCTGCAGGGGTTTGGTCCCTGGGACAAGGTAGGGACTGGTGAAAGGCAGGGCCCCATGTCCCATCTCCTCTGAGCCCCATCCATGGTACCTGCTGTCTGGTGGGAGTTTGTCCATCTCCTCTGGGCTGCTGCTCTCCCTGCCATCGCTTCATCAGCACAAGGAATTTCTCCCATGAGCGGATCCCTCCCAGCCCCTGCTGTCTGCCCAGGGGAGAGTTGCATGTGTCCCCACCAGCCTGAAATCCCTGTAGCTGCCTGACCTTGTGCCCAGTGCAAGTGCCCCCAAGAGAGGAGCTGGATAGAGAATGGGGTTTCCTCTGGGCCTAGCTGGCCCTGTGCACCCAGCTGGCCATGCAGAGCACCAGGGTGGTCAAAGCCACTTGCAGTATAGGGTCTTGGACACCTGGACCAATGGTTGGAGCAGGAGTGGGAGCGGGGAAGTGGAGCACCCTCATTCCACATGCTGAGCCTGTACAAACTCCCACCAGGAGCTGGTGAGGGGGCTGGTGAGGGGCCTGTTGGGGAGCATGGCACTGCAGGGGGAAGCTGGGGTCCTGGCAGTCCAGGGCTTTGGGGAAGGAGATGAGCTTTTTGTATTTCACAACCTTCATGACGTGGAACGCAGACACCCCGCTCCCCCCAGTCTGACACTCACTTGCAGGAGACAGGAGAAGGAAGGACTTCAGCAGGGGATCCCAGGCCCACATCCAGCTGAGCAGAACCTGCCCTCTGGGCAGGGACGGGAGCCCCTGGCTTGGCCCGGCCCCATGATTTTCCAGTCCCTGTCTAGGACTCAGTCACCCCAGGGGGTTTCGGGAGGGGATATTCCCCCTGTGAGTCTCCACTGCACCCTGTGGACCAGCAGGCTTTGGTTTCAATCCACACTCCTGGGGGGACATTGAGGTTTTGTGGGTTCAAAGAGGAAAGTAACTAAACATGGACTCATAACTGGGTGGTGAGAAGGGAGGTGCTTCCCTGGGCTATTGAGGGGTAGGAGATGAGGGGGTGGCATTGGCAGGTTCAGGTCTGGAGGAGGAGCAGGGCAAGGGGGTCCCTGTGCACCCAGCACTGGGGAAACCCCCTGGCAGAGTCTGGCACTTGGGAACCCCTTGACCACAGTGTGGAGTCTAGGGGGAGCACCGCTGGGGTGTTTGGAGCGGAAGGGACACTGGTGCCCCCAGCAGAGGAGCGTCTCTCCCCAGTGCCGGGAGCCCCAGGGCAAGGATACAGCAGCAGAAATCAGCCAAGAGTCCGGCCCTGGGATCTCCTGGCAGCAGGTCTGCCTGGTAACGGGTGACAAAACACCTCTGGTGCATGGGATTGGTGCAGGCCCAGAGCAGGGACTGCACCCACTGGAAAGGCTCTGACCCAGGCTGAGCCCTGGTTCCCCATTTCCTCCCCTATTACCCCCTGTCCCAGGTTCCTGGGAGCATGGACAGGGAACCGAACCCTGGAGAGCCCCTGGTGCCAACCCAGCGTGGGGGCGGGGAGCAGCTCCCAGAGCCTCGAAGCCATATATCGGGGAGCAGCCCTCAGCCTGGAGAGGTGCCAGGAGTGGTGATAGGGTGGCCATTCGCCCTTTTTTATAGAGGATTGTCCTGTTTTCTGCTACTCTGTCCTCTGTTGATACAAAACTGGATGCCTCGATGTCCTCTATTTTTCAACACACAATTAAACTTCAGATTGTTTGTCTTCATTAGTTAATATATATGCCATTTAATTAATCCCGTGTTTGCATTGGTCCTGTGAATGCCAATAAAGATCCTATTTGTCATGCTTCCTAATGACATCCTTACATTACGACTGTTGCTTGCTGCCATTCAACGTTTGTCTTCAACATCATTTTGGCATCACCCTTAATTCAAAATGCGCAAGTAAAAGATGTGGTTATTATGAATTAACACTAAATTTAGTTTAAAAAAAATGCACTAAATACAACTGTCCTCTATTCTTGAGGTACCTCGATGGCCACCTTAGCGGTGAAGCCAAAACAGAGCAGCTCAGCAAGCCTTGTCTGGAGCAAGCTGCAGAGGAAGGCTTGGTAGCAGAGCCCATTCCCTGCCTACATTTGCCTTGTGAGACAGTAGCTGGCACAGCCAAGAGCTTGCACACTGCTATGGGGGCTCTAAGGGGACCATTTTCTAAGGCTTAATGCAACTGTTGAAGTCACTGGCATGGGAACAGCAGTTTAAAGTGGGAGGATGTAACTGAAAGCTGGGGTTTGCTGAAAGGCATCTTTCTGGGTACCTCAAAACCACAATGCAACAGAGGTGAGAAAGTGGGCCATTATCTGGCAGGGTTAAATGCAGTGAACCTCTAAGTCTAATCGCAGAAGTTGCATTGGTCCCCGTAAAAGTTGTGCCTAGGTTTCTCCTGAGATAAAAACATCCTGGATTGACATGTATACACTTCAGTCGTGTAATCAGGGTTTAGTGAGCGGCTGAATGCAGTGCTGCTTTCCAGTCATTGATTTAACAATGACATCCCAGGATAACCATACAGGTGCACTTGGCAATATCCTGGGATAAAATGTTACTACCTCTTATCCAGGAAACTTTGTTAGGATTTATCCTGGGCAGCAGACATGGACATCTGCAGGCTTGCACCTTGTCCCAGGACAAAACGGTTTATCCCAATTTGTGAAAGGTAATCTGTTTGCAACCTAAGAGGATGGCGGGGGAGGGAAGTGGCAACAAATGTAAATTAAAGAGCCCCAAAATGCCAATCTGGGCAGCAGCGGGTATATGATGTCTCTGGGAGAGATGGCTGCTTAAAGCCAGAGCTCTAGGGAGAATCCAACACAATGCAAAGGCCTCGGTTCTGCCTTTTAGACTCAGAAACATTTTCCCCTAAATGTTAGAGGGTAGCCACACATAAAGAAGACTGATATACGAGAAGGTTTCTCCTGCAAAGGAGATCACAGGAAAAATTGTGAAGTAACAAGCAGACTCTGGGCACGTCTACATGTACAATCAATGTACATGAATAAACTCCAGAAATTCTTGCTCTGGAGCATTTTGCTCGTGGGTGTGCCATGTGAATGTGTGTAGCACACTGGAGTTCAGTCGGAGCAGCCTGGGCGTGAAGGGGACCCAGGGGGCAGCCTGCCAGCCAAGGCTGCTCTGACCGGGCTCCATGTGCAGCAGGGAGGGGGCTGCGGGGCTCAAGTTGCGGCAGGGAGGGGCCTGGCGTAGGCAGGAGGGTGCTTCAGTGTGGAGCTAGTTGGCAGCCCCATCCTGAAGCATCCTCCTGCCTCCGCCGGGCCTGTCACCATCCACATGTGCGCTCTGGCATATGAAACCAGGCCACCCCAGGGTAGTTCCTGTGTTTAGCAGGACTACCCTGCAGCAGCATTTATTAGTCTACTGAGACCTAACAGTGTCGTACATGTAGACGGGGCCATTTTACTGCACAGCGAAAAGTGTGCTGCACAAGAAACATCTTGTGTAGACTGCCCGAAGTATCACCAATGATGCGCAGCATCTAAGGTGCCCCGTCCATCTCAGCAGCCCTGGGACCGACTTCACTTGTCTCGACTCAGAGAAGAAAAATGAAACGCAGCAGAAGGGGCTACACCTTTGCACTTCTGTTTACCCCAAAAGACAACAGCACACCACAAAGGATACGGCAAAAGGCGTTTAGAGTCTCAGCAGACCAAAGCTGTTAGAGATCAGCTCTGAAGCACAAGCACCCCTTGACGATTGCACCACATCTGGAGGGAGTTTATTTCACAGTCTGGACACCCGGACCCTGAAGAAGTTTTTTCCTAGACTTGATCCTGAAGCTACTTCCAGGAGTGTTGCCATTTTTCCCCAAGGGTGCCCTGATGTACTCCCCTGATGTAGAGGTAAGCTGCTACCAAGTCTCCTCTCAGCCTTCCATTTTTCAGGCTGAAGAGGCCCAAGTCCTTCAGTCTTTCCTCGTATGGCTTCCCTTGCGAGTCTCTGATCATACGGGTGACTTTTTTTTGGACTCTCTCGAGCTGGTCCATGTCCTCATTGAAGGGCAGCACCCAGAAGTGGACGCTACTTCAGCTGCAGTCTCACAAATGCTGAGTAAAGTGAAAGAATCACTTCCTTGGCTCTACGTGAGATGCATCGGCTGTTTGCCCTCCTCGCTACAGCATTGCACTGACTCCCCAAGTTCATGCTATGGCCTATTATTACCCCTAGGTCCACTGGTGACATGTGGAGAGTGCATGCAGGTGCCCGTGCACCCCCTGAGATTAGGGGTGCACCCCCTGGG
>NW_005843740.1:34203-42670 GCF_000455745.1 Alligator sinensis | reverse complement strand
CCGCCGATACTGCTGGTGATATCTGCGAGCAGTCTCTGCTCACTGCTTGCCACCCCCCACCCCTGATGCCAACACTTCTGCAACCGCCTGTGGGCAGTCCCTTCTCAACTAACAACACCCTGGCTGCCTGTGGGTGGTTCCCGCTCACTGCCACCATGCCCCCTCTGCCACCGACTGCAGGTGCTTGCCATGCCCCCCCAGCCTCAGGAGGCATGAAGTGTTCTTGCCTAGGTCCCTTTCAGTCATGGTGCGAGTCAAATTGGCATCACCAAACCTGTAAGTATGTTGGGGATTGTTTGCTCCCCAGGTGGAGCACTTTATACTTCTCAATACTGAACTTCATCTGGTTCCTGTCTGCCCAGCTTGCCAGCCTGTCTAGGTCCACCTGAATCTGCAGCCTATCTTCAAGTGTGACCATGCTCCCCCATAGCTTGGTGTCATCCACAAACTTAGCCATTGAGCTCTTCACCCCCACATTCAAATCATTGATAAAGATGTTGAAAAGCACTGGACCAAGCACCAATGCCTAAGGGACACCACTGGCCACTTCTCGCCAGGACGACACACATCCATTCAGAAAAACTCTCTGAGTCCAGCCTCGCAGTTTCCTACTCACCTAACCAGCAGTTAAGCCCACGATCCTCCAATTTTCCCATGAGAACATCATGGGATACCAGATCAAAGGCCTTTTGTAAGTCTAGGTATACGATGTCGACCATCTCTCTCTTATCCAAGTGGCGAGATACCTGGTCGTAGAAGGAGATGAGATTGATGACAAGACCTGCCCTCAATGAAGCCATGCCGGCTGTCGTTCAGAATCCTACCTTCCACAAACATATCGCATGTAGACTCGTTGATGAATTTTTCCAGGATTTTCCCTGGGATAAAGTTAGGCTAATTGGCCTATAGTTGCCCAGTTGAAGATGTCCACAACACTGGCCCTCTTCCAGTCTTCAGGGACCTCCCCCAAGCGCCATGAGTTTTGGAAGAGTTTCGCCAGAGGTCCCACAACGACCTCGGCCAGCTCTTTCAGCACTCTCGGGTGAAGTTCGTCTGGTCCTGCTAAGTTATAAATGTTTAACTTTTCTAACTGATCACCTACCAGATCAGCGTCAATAGTAGGAAGGTGGTCAATCCCACCGTGCCCACTTCGAATCTTATCTTGCATGATTTTCCCATTGGTCTGGTAAAAAACCAAAGAAAAGTAGTTATTCAGGAGTTCATTTTTTCCCTGAGTGTCAGTAGCCAGCTGTCCTGAGCTATTAAGCAGTGATGCCACTCTTCCATGGGTTTTTCTTCTGCTCCCTACATACCTAAAGAAGGATTTTTTATTATCCTTGATTCCCATTGCTAACTTAAATTCAGTCGCCACTTTAGCTTTTCTAATCTCCTACAAGTGCAGGCCATTGTTGTATAGTCCTCCTTGTAGACTGTCTCAGGTTTCCATTGTCTGTATACCTCTTTCTTCTTTTTCAAGGGGACCACGATACCCCTATTAAGCTAAGAGGGTTTGCCAGCCCTTCTGCTACCTTTCCTCCACACAGAAATGGTCTTTTTTTGTGCTTCAAGGATAATGTCCTTCAGGAATGATAACTCTTCATGTACTCCATTCTCCTTTGGTCCCTGGTCCCGCATCGCTTCCCCTACTATTGCCATGAGCCTGTTGAAATTCATTTTTTTGAAGTCCAAAATTTCAACCATGCTAGCTGCTTTGTCTGCCTTGTGACGGACAGTGAACATGATGATCTTGTGGTCGCTGTCGCCCAGGCTACCCTGTATTTTCAAGTTACTCACCAGAGCGTCTCCTTTGGCCAAGACCAAGTCTAGGAGAGCATTAGCCCCGGTTGTCCCTTGCACTTCCTGAGTCAGATAGAGCTCTTCAATACAGGTCAGGAAGCCACACGACCGATCCAAATTAGCCGAGTGTTCCTCTCTAGTGATGTCTGGGTAACTGAAATTGCCCGTTATAGCCATGTCCCGTGTGTGCGGCCTCTGCCAGCTCGAGAGAGACCTCCAGATCGAACTCCTCCCCGTGGTGTGGTGGTCTGTAGTACACACCTACACTTAGTTCTCTCTCACCGCGCTGTCCCCCACTCCCCTGATTGACCCAGAGGGTTTTGAGCTGCTCTTGTTTGGCGCCAATGTAAGCCTTCAAGGAGGTGTGCTTCTCCCCCACATAGAGAGCTACACCTCCACCTTCCTTCCCTGCTCGGTCCCTCCTGTGCTGGGTGTCGCCCTCTCTGGCTACATTCCCGTTGTGGCGGGCTTGCCGGCATTTGAAGAATTTCAAAAGGATTGGTGGGGTATATCCCCTTCCCCCACCAAGCAGTTGACGGCAGGGCGGAGGCTTGCCTAACCCCTACCCAGAGACGTGGTGAAGTGGTGCCTCGGGTGTGGATTCTCTGGTCGCCTGGGAAGGGGGAGGGAAAAGCCCCGCTCACCAGCCCAGGTAGCCAGTGATGCTTTTTAAATTGATTGGCTAGTGGCCAGCACTGACAGCTTCGATTGGACCGGGCTGCTGAGGTCAGAGAGGTTATTTAAAGGCCCGGTCCAGGAATAAGGCAGCCATTAGCCATGCGGTCATCCAGGTGAATCTGAACCTGGGAGAGGAGCTTCACCATCTGAACCTGGCTCTCTCCTCATCACCGCATGCTCCAAGAGTGCCCTGCCTCCAGAGGAAACTCCAACCACCTCTGGACGATGCGAGTGAGTAACCTACTCGAGATCTGACTAGATATTTAGCTTCAGTAACTCAGATGCGAGATCAAAAGGCTACCTCAGCCACCCTGGTTTGCTCTATGGGATCCCTCTGATATTTCCATGACACTGCTCTACCTTTTACCCTGTTCCCGCCCTACCCCCTGTCATCAATACAGTTCTCCTTGTGACCGGTGTGGAGACTTATTGAGGGTGGGTCTGAATTATGCCGAGGAGGCCCCTTAGGTCGGTGGACTAAGGGAGACTTTCCTATTAAGCCCCTGACTTGGGGAAGTGCCCCAAGTGCCGGTATTGGGTCTAGGACCCATTGGACGATCAGGCCTGTGTTTTCCAAGGGGCGCAGAGCCAGAAGTGAGTCCAGAGCTTTGGATGGTGGCAGCGGGACCCCAGGCTAGCGGGTGTGCTCCAGGGAAGGGGTCGGCCGGACGGGAGGCACCCCAGGGAGGCACTCGGAGCCGGGAAGGTGTTCGGGCACAAGTAGGTCTGTGGCTCATTGCAGGAGCGCCCCCTACTGGAGAGATGGACCAGAAAGGGGACTAAACCCCTCTCTCAGATTGGGGGTGGAGCCCCCAAAGGGAAAGAAAAGGCACCATGTCTGGCACACGGGTGGCTGCAATGAGGGATGGAGATGTGGGCAAAGAAGAGCTGGCAGAGCTGGCCAGCATGCCGTCAGTGCATAGCCAGTGCATGGAGGATCCAGGAGTGGACCGAGACCCCAGACCTGTAGGCAGCAGCTGTAGGTAGCAGGTCTCTAACACCTGCATGAGGCTGGACACCTGGTGCACAGGTGGTGCATGGAGGGTATGGGAGTGAACCGAGGGCTCAGAGCTGCACTCAGCAGCTCAGGCCTCCAACCCCTGCATGAGGCAGGGCATGCAGTGCACAGATCGGTGCACAGAGGGGCAGGGAGCGAACCAAGACCCCGGAGTTGCATGCACCAGGTCAGGTCTCCAACCTTCGCACAAGTCCAGGAGTGTGGGCTATAGGGACCATCAGTGAATGGGATGGTGCACCGGGCCAAGAGATGGCCGGAGGCCAGGAGAGCCTTGAGCAGTTGAGGTCCCCCTGCTGAGGGAGGACGTGCCTCGGTCTGAGGAACGAGAGCGGTCTCGACCGGCCTGGGAGAGTTGTGAGTTGCCTGGGAAGGGAATCCCCACAGGGGAGGGTTTCCCACCATTTCTGTGGGTAGCTGCTGGAAGAGAAGCCCCCAATGGGGAAGGGCTTCTGGGTTTGAGGTCAGACTTGTGGGTGATTCAAGCAGAGTTAGAGGGGGGCACAGGGCACTGGGGGCAGGGTACTGCAGTTTGGTGAGGGACGGGCACTGGCAGGGCTGGGGTCAGTGGGTTGGGAGTGAGGGGCAGCAGCAGGGCTGGGGGGGCTGTGGCTTGGTAGTGAGGGGCAACAGAATGGGCAGGGGCAGGGGCACCCCTCGGGACCGGCCATGGAAATGCTCATGATGGGCAGTTGGCTAGTAGACTTAGAAAAGAATTCATCAAATGTGAAACGTCATCCCTGGATAAAATTGTAGCAGTTAAAATGAACAGTCTAGCTGAAAATAATTTTCTATTCCAAACTCTACGTACTAGTGCCAGCTCTTAGATGCATGCAGACTGTGAGAAATACATTTATTTTGCAAAATAAGAAACCAAGATTCAGAAATCCCACCCCACAAACACCTCCGCAAAAGAGGGGAAATTGATTGGTCCAAATATTAAATAGTACTATAAGTATTAAATAGTACTGGCAAGCCAATCATCTTCAATCTGATATATTAGATAACACCATTTCAAAATTAACACTGGGTCCAGATAGAACAAACACCCTATCCAAAGTCATATTTTAACATATTGCAGTGGATAAAGACATCTTCCAGGCAAAATTTAACATATAAAACATCCATTTATGAGAGTCACAATGAAAACTTGGGATAAAGCATAAAAGAAATTAACCATCACCTCTATCAGTCATATATAATATTATTGAATTTAAATACTAATAATTTATTACAAAGTTTTAATATCTGGGAACATATCCCTATTATAAGTTTTGCACAACTATTCAAATAAAATAGATTTAGGTGTTTTGAAGAAATACAGATGTATGACAGGAGACATTGCAGTCCTATCCCCTCCCTACCCCCCATACCTTCTATTGACACACTTTTCAACACATCCCCAAAATAAAGGTAAACCTAGATAGAAATCTAACAGAATTTGAAAAAAAAAAATATTGATCACACCTAGGAAACGTATATGCCCATTGTCTGTATTTTAAAAAAATAAAATTAAATAGCTTTATAAAAAATACAAAGTTTATAACAAAAGGACTTGACATTGGATCAGAAATTAATGCTGGAGAACAGGAACCATCTGGAAAAATGGTCCTCATATATCCATCTGCATGATAATAAATATTATTTTGAAATCCCATATTGATGTGGTCTCACCCTACTTGGACATCAGCCTATGTAGGCAACCCCCAGCATGGGTATGAGAGCGTGACACATGAAGGCATTTTGCTTGGCACGTGCACCATGGGGTGGACAGCAGGGAAGGGGCCGGGGCTGCACTGCCAGAACAAGGATTGGGCCACTCAAGGCTCCTCCACTGCCTGTCCCTGGCACACCAACATCGTACAAGTTGAAGTTGTGAATGTTTTTGGCACTCTGCCCAAAAATGTTGCCAACCCCTGCCTTAGGCTGTGTCTAGACAAGCACTGCTGAGCAGTATGTGGTGCTACAGACTTGTCTGCAGACCCACGTACTGCATATTCAGGCATTTCTTGCACTGTTACCTTGTGGCTTGGGGGAGGAGGGCATGGGGGATCTCCTGGGGTCAAAAAATCCTGCACAGAAAACAAGTAGCATGGTGCACGTGGAGGCAGCGTGAACCACCAGAAACCAGAGATTGGTGGCCCAAGCCACACTCTGGCTGACAGCTGGCTACAGTGTTCTTGCCCCCCAGGACAGGCTGCTGGGACCAGCACAATTGCTGCCCCAGTATCCCTGACCCCACCCGGGGTAACCTGGCAGACACCAGAGGGTGTGTGGCATGGGTGTTCCCCAGGGACAACTAGTAGCAACACAAAGTGTTAGTGGTGCTAGCAGTGCTAGTTGTCCACAGGGAGCCAAACATCTGCACTCATCTGGACACGGCCTTAGCATTCTTCTTATTGAACCTTCTTGAGAGCTCTGCAACACAAGAGACATAACCAACGGACTTATAGCTCTATCAAGCCTTCAGTCAGCACAGATGTAGTTCGAGATCTTCTGGAAGGGCTGCAAGAATTTCAATTGCAAAATGCTGGAAGAGAGTGACAGCCCTAAAATCACCAGCTGGTTTCAAAAAGTTTGGAAGTGTTGAGTAATGGAAAAATTGTCCCGTTAAGGCTGCGTTCTACAGGGGGGAAAGGGGGAAAGCCGCTTACTTAGAAAACTGATGGAAATTCTTGGAGTTTCCAGAAAAAGAAACTTCTCCTGCCTCCAAACCAGAAAGTTTTAGAAATGCTTCTGAATATTGAAAAAAAAGGAGCAAGTTCTATGAGCTAACACTTAAGAAGATAGTAAGCTTTGTTTTATGCAGAGTTCAGGGAGGGCTGGAGAGGATGTGAATTATTATATACAGTGAAGAAACCTCCAAGCTGAACAATAATTAAATCATAAAGAAACAATCAGAGATTGAAAAGAAGAGAAGGAAACAAGACAAGATTCCTCCATGATCGTTGACTTGGACTGAGAGCAGTGTTGATGAAAGATCAATGTCTGTCTTCATGTATATTTTAGGGGATTGGCTTCAGCTTTTACTATAGAATTTGTTCTTTGATAAGTTGGATTTGTCAATAAATATAAGTTAAATGTATCAAATAAAAGTAACATAGGCCAATACTAAGGGAAGCCAAAAGGAATCAGATATTGGCTACTGATAATTTTCTTAAAATGTATTACATACACACACACACACACACACACACACACGCACACATGCACAATCCAATTGTATTAATTTCCTCAGTGCAAGCCATAGCTGTTGAAACTGTAGTTAGCAGTGAGGAAAAGGCAGAACTATTGGGTATCTCCTTTTGTGGTGCCTTTATTGGAACCAGGAAGAAGGATATATCCATCCTGTACGTTGTTGCAGATGGAAAAAGCAAGCAACAAAGGAGGATGTGAAATATCTGTTAAGATGCAAATGCTTGAGTCAGCAGGCCAAGAGCAAGACAGCAGAGGGTCTGAAAGGACCTGGCTGAGGGGTTCCCAAAAAGACACTTGTGTCAATGTTCCCTAAATCTTGAAAACCTGGAGAAATATCATGGTCATGACAGGTCTTCCAGTGTTCAAGATGGGTCTGAGGCACTGGGAACTATAAATCCCTAGGTTAACATCCATGCTGTGTAAGATGGAACAGGTAGTTCAGGAGTATCTATATGTTGAGGATTAAAGACCTTAACTAAACCCATTGAACTTGCCAAGGGTGAGCAAAACACAGCCTGTAGGCCAGATGCGACCCATGGTAGGACATTTTTCAGCCTGTAGCAAGTCCTTCGCTCTCGCTTGGTCCAGGCACCATCTGCCACGTAGCATGTCCCACACTCCTGGGCACACACCATGTCCCACGCTCTTGGGGTTAAGACAGCTCTGTGGGTGCACTACATTTCTCAGCACTGGCAACTCCTTCTGGCTGCCACCAGCACTGGCACCAGCCCCATGAAAACCAGACAGGACCCACACGGGCAGGGCCCAGTCTAGCCCGCGCCATGTTGGGGTTCAGGGTCCCTCCAGCATGCTCTCAGGACCCCTGCATGTGGTCTGGAAACATCTACCCCAGCTATAATGAGCAGCGGTGGCAGCAGAAGAAAAAGTGGGACCTGGAGCCCATTCCAGGTCTGCTCCCCCCTCCCGCCATTGCTGCCACCACCAGCACCACCTCTGGACCATCCCAGGTCCTGCATCCAGTGGGGCACTGGAGAGGAGCCACTGGGAAGCCCTCACACCCATGCCAGCCCACCAATGCCCATGCAACCTCCCCAGTCACCCGTGGCCCTATTCCACACAGGGAAGTTTCTTAAACTGTTGTGTCTGTGTGTGGAGGCAGGGTGCTGACGTGGCCCATGGTCAAGTCCCCAAAAATCCCCATGTGTTCCCTGGGCCCAAATAATTGCCCACCCCTATACTAACTGATACGCTGGCCATGTAAAGAAGCCATTGAGCTTAGGGGCTGAAACTGCCCAGATTCATTAGGGCAAGCTGGGAAGGAACAGAAACTTCCCTATGGCTTTGTGGCCATCCCTGCCACTGTTGCTCTAGGAGAAGTGTTGTGGAAGGATGAAGGACTCTCTATCCCCATCTTCTAACCTACAGGATACAGAGAATCAGTCCAATGTGAAAAATAGGCATCCGCTCTGCTCCCAACCCCTCTGCAGTGAACTGGGCTCCAGGGAAGGCTGGAAAGCTGCGCCCCCCAACAGGAATCAGCAGTGTAGTCTCAGGATCTGGATTTTAAGCTTCATGCCAGAGTCCATAGGGTATAAGAGGCATGGAAATGGAGTCTGCAACAGAGTTCATGGGTCTTGAAGAGCTAGTGCCCACTACCACAAAGCTTCCCCAATGAGGTGTGACATGAATTCACTTAAATTGCAACAGAGGAGACTTAAAGTGGGGACTAAGAGGTTCATAACTGGGTGGCTCAGCCTTGGAGCAGGTTACTGGAGAATTTCTGGGTAGGTCAGACACACACTTGTCCGGGATTGTTTA
>NW_005843740.1:31025-34179 GCF_000455745.1 Alligator sinensis | reverse complement strand
CAGCTCTTTCCAGCCAGGTTTTCCCAAGGGCACTGGCAGCTGTTGCAACTCTCCTGTGATAAACATATTAATTGAGTGATAAATTATAACATGACACACATTCAGGCTATTTACCAGCTAATAACAACCTGAAAAAACGGTGACCCCGACTCAGAGATGTTACTTGTAAAAGGTAGAACTTGTTGCAGCGAGTCTGTATGCAGCTTGTGTGCAGTGCTGCTAAGTGTCTTCTGCAACCCTGCCCAGCTGGAGCCTACCAGAGACTGATGATACTGTCCAGAGCTGCCAGCTCATTGGCCCAGACAGGAGTAACTTGCAGGCAAAGCATTGAAGAGGAAGCAATTCTGAGAAAAGGCCCAAATTCCTGGAGCGAGGCAGGGGGTGACGCTTGTGCAGAAGCGCAGCCGTGGCAGTCGGTTGGGAGTGCAGAGCAGCGGGGGAGGGTCTGAAACCCCTGGGTCTATAATATGGGTTTCTCCTCACCCTGAAATACCTGAGGGGCAGGGAACTGGAATGACATAGCCAAGTACACATGGGAGTTAGGATTTAGGGGGAGACTCATGGCTAGTACTGATAATGCAGTGGTCAGTTTAGAAACCTAGGCAGGGATTTCAGGGGTTGAAAGATAGGGCTGGCACTGGAAGCTGCATGAAGCCTAGAAATAGGGGCTGGAGGTAAGTGTTAGTGCCAAGGTGTATGCTTAGAAGCAGGACCCAGAGCCAAGATTAGTGTTGCTCTCATCTCAGTGAGCCCCAGCTCCATGTGCCCCCTGCAGTCATGGAAGCCCCAGACCGAAGCAGGGGTGGGTGAGGGCAGTCGGCCTCTGTAGTCAGTGCTGGGTCTATGTCAGGGAGCTTCCTGGCTTTCCAACCCAACAGCACCAGAGATCATATGAAAGTCAGGCTGGAAGGGACCCGTTGAGGTCACATCTAGTCTCCGCTCCAGGCAGGATCACCCCTGATTAAACCACCCCAGCCAAATGTCTGTCCAACCTGCTCTTGACAGCTTCCTAGGAAGGAGATGCACAATTCCTCCTCTGGAAGCCTGTTCAGCGCTCGACCGCCCTCAGTCAGAAATGTCCTTCTCACCTGCAACTTCCATTTCTCCTGCTTCAGCTTGAGGCCATTGGTCCTAGACCTGTCCCAGACAGCCAGGGAGGAAAGGGTGGTCTGGCCTGTCCTCCAGGTGCGTCTTGGGAGGGACCTTCCCCAGACGACTCTTGCACTGAGCTGTAGTTAGACCGGAGCTTTCCAGTCCCCGGACTCCAGACTGGAGGTGCCCCAGGAAGAGATCTAGGGGTGTCAGGGCCTAATCCTCCTGCAAGGGCTGGGGCAGGGGGTGATTGTTTAGGCGAGATGTGAGCAGAAGGCCCCAGCATGTGACCATTCCCACAACTTCATAAGGGCAGACCAGTACCCACAAATGCACACAATCCCTTCCAGGGCCTGCCAGTCTGAACTGGAGGGGATAATCCTTCCTGGCCCCAAAGCCAATGATCAGTGTCACTCTGAGCATGTGACCAAGACCCTCCTTCCTGTCATCAAACAAGGGAATTCTCCACACCCGCTCAGAGCACCGACCCACCTTGTCCCATGTCCAGCCATGGCCAATCTACTCATGTTTCAGGGGGAAAAGGCTGCCCAGCAATTTCTACACCACCAGAAATCTCCCTCCTGCTCCCTGCACCTGGCTGGCTGGTGCCCTCCATCTCAAGAGTAGACTGTAGTTATTTCACAGCTGACCTGACAGTGATGAGGGCAGCCCAATGCTCCCCACAGGAGGAAGATGAGGGAATGAATGAGCAGTGGGGTTACATGTCACAGACTCCCAAGGCCAAGAGAACTGTAACAGCACCCAGCCTCCAAAGAGCAGAGTTTCTCCCAGACACTGCAGTAGAGCAGGCCACTGAGGGGCATGCACAATGTCATGATAAAGCTTTCACACCACAATAGAAAAATCATGAGCACAAGGCAAGAAAGGATCTCCTGAAGTCCTCTCCCATTTACTTTGGGGAATAGGAAAGATGTGATCTCCTGCATAAACTCGGGATGAAACTGGATATAAACAAATCGAAGAAGACTCCAAGCCACAGCAAGTCCACCCCACTCTGTTAAGGCCATCCCAGTGATTAATCACTTGCTGCTAGGAAAGTGGGCCTGATGTCAACACTTAACTTATGTGACTGCAGTTTCTAGCTGGTGGATCTAATTCTAACTGTGTGAGCAAGGTCAAAAGGCCTCCCCTTTGCTATTTGTAAGTGGCTGCACCCAGGGACAGAAGCCCTTCTCCTCAAGCAGCTAAGGAGGTTGAGGTCCTGACACCCCCGGGTTGTGAGGTTGGTTTTTCAGCCCCTGGTCATTTTTTCTATGGTATTGGACATCTTTCCTGAAGCTGAGAATTGGATGCAGTCTCATAATAACAGTCCTACCAGTGCTGGGCACAGAGTTGAGATCCTTCCCCACACCCTCCTTCCTGCACAGCACAGTACAGGCTCCTCATTTCATCCATTGAACACTACATTAAAACTAGCGTTCCTGGGTGACCTTGGGACCTTCTCCGAGTCATTCTAAGCAGCAAGTTTTGCCACCCAAAAGGAGCCACCCATTGCCGTATCCCCTGCAACTCCAACATCACAAGCTCAGCCTTGTTTCAAGGTGGCCATAGTTATACAAACTGCATACGCCACTCATGCATCAATATTGCGAACCGGCTTCCCACTTGGTGAGTATATAGAATAATAAACCATGAGGCATCCCCTGAACTAACAGACCAGAAGCTAAGCATGTTTAGATACTCAGGAACATCCCACAAAATCCACATGAAGAATAACATGCCAGAGAGCTACAGAGTGAGATTCCAGGACACTGGATTATGGGACCACACCAGACATCAGGTGGGGATTAGCCAAGGGAAGCCACCTTCTCCCAAAAAGACCCCTCCATGTGACAGTAAGCCCTTGGGCTCAGAAGAAAACCATTCTGGATGTGGGAGATGTCCATGGGCATGAGGTGAGACTTCCTGCCACTGTCCCCGGTCACATTGTTTTTATGAGTAGGAAAGGGAATTTTGCAATCACAGGGTGCATCTACATATGACACTTTACTGTGCATTAGACTAATCTAATGCATATTAAAGCATCACAGTCTACATGTTT
>NW_005843740.1:15202-30838 GCF_000455745.1 Alligator sinensis | reverse complement strand
AGAGCCCAGGCTTTACTACCTTCCCTTGCACACTGCCAGCCTCGGGCTGCCCCCAGTGCCCCCTGCAAGCCTGGGGCTGGCCCCCAGGGGAGCCTGGAGCTTCCCCTACCTGCTTCATGGGGTGCAGCGGGGGGAGGGCAGGCACAAGCAGCCCTGAACTGAACAGCTCCTGATGCAGATGCACATTCAGATGTGTTCCTAGGAGTTGTTTAAACACACCTGAATTTCTGTGCAGAAAATACAGGAACATGAATTGCACATGATGACATACCCACAGGGAAGCTTTCTCTGTATCCTAGGGGCATAAGAAGATGCAACAACTGTATCCATGTCAAATACTGGGGAAACAAGGGGTTATGATATAACTGTTGTAGCCTGGGCATGAACCCATGTATGTAAGAGCATAGTGAAGCAATTGCAGCTTTAACCCCCATTTCATGCAAGGTTCAAATTCACCAGTTTGGCTGTGCTGCATTAGCACAGGATTGTGTGTTACCTTGTCACAGCCAATGCACTCTCCAGAGCAGTCACTCCTGTTCCCTTTCTAGATATCCCTCTCCCCCATCATCTAAGCTAGGGGTCAGATCCAGAACCAAGTTAGTCTTCTGCGCAGTGAAGGTACTTAGATACCAGCTGAGAAGTGTCAGGAGTAGGGAACCAAGAGCTACATCTGCTGGGAACTGATGAGCAGATGTTTCCCTGGGATTTCTTGAGCAGATTTTAACAACATTTGCAGCAGCAGGGTGCTGGGCACTGTGGCTCCCCTGCTTTCCCTGGGGCAGGAGCAGGGCAGGGGCAGGTACGACATCCTGAGTTGTGTTAAGGCTGACTGTAGTTTTGCCAAAAGGTTGGTCAATGGATTTGTCTGAGGTGGTTTGGATAGGGTCGATCCTGTCTCCTCTAGATGGCTTCTAGAGGTCCTTTCCAGCCTGACTTCTGTATGATTGCATGATGAGAGAGTTTTTATGAGGATTCAAGAACCTGGCTTAGTTAAACATATGGATTAGGACTTGAGAGACCAATGCCAGTCACCCAGGCTTAAAACCAATGCATTACCAACCCAGACAGAGCAGTCTGTTGTGGGGGATGAAGCAGCAACTGGACCGACCCTATGTCTCAGTGGATACACAATTATAACCTCTTCCTTAAAGCCTCTAAATATATAATTACAGAGCTGCTGGTCTTCATCTCTGAAAACTCATGGTGATCAGAAGAGGTCCAAGATGTTTGGAAAAGGGCAAAGACAATGCCCATATTTAAGAAAGAGGAAAAGGAGGATCCAGGGAACTACAGACTGGTCAGCCTCACCTCAGCCCCTGGAAAAATCATGGAGCGGATCTGCAAGGACTCCACAGGGAGGAAGAGCTGGAAATCCTCTCACAGTCATGGCACTAGGAGCTGACTAGCAAATTGCTGGTCAAGAATGAGAGGGGGTGGGGGCAGGGACAGAGGCCTGTGTCCGCACCCCCACCCCACCACTTCAGATCTGGGCCTGCTTCTACCCTGTCCCCGCCCCACAACTTTGTGTCCAAGTCAGGCTTCCCCACTCCACCGCCCACCTCCCCACACTGCTTTGGGTCCTGGTCTGGATTCCCCACTCCCCCTCGGCTGCCTTGCATCTGGGCCTGCTCCCACCCCAGCCTGCTGCTTTGGGTCTGGGTCTAGGTCTGGCTTCCCCCGCCCTGGCACTTCCTCCCCACCCCTTCAGGTCCAGGACAGCTCCCACTCCCTTCTCCCTCACACTTTGGGTCCAGGCCCACTCCTCTCCTCCGTCACTTCGGATCTGGCTCCCCCACACTGCTTTGGGTCTGATGCTTCTCCCCACCCCCGCTGGGTCTACCCAGCCCCTGTCCACTCGCCTCCCCTTCAAACTTATAGACATATAAAGGAAAACAGACACAAACAATTACAATACTACACTGGGTTCACTAAGTGTTTGGGGAAACTTAGCTCAAGCTTAACTAATAAAAAAAAGTGATCATCACTTGCTGGACTTCATCAGCCAGCGCAGGGTGACAAGGGCCTGCAGCAAGGCGGTAGCCCTCGACTTCAAGAGGGCCAACTTCAACAAGTTGAGATTGGTGGGAGAGGCACTGGGGTTCTTGAGGGCAGGGGAACTCAGTGCCCAAGATGAGTGGTTGTCCCTTAAGGAGACAATACTCAGGGCCCAAGGGGTGACAATCCAGGGGTGATGATCCCAACAAGAAGCAAGGGGGGCAAGAGTGCCCAAAAGCCTCCCTGGCTCACCAAGGATGTCCGGGAATGCCTGGTTGCCAAAAAGGCGGCATACACCCAGTGGAAAGTGGGGGCGATCTCCAAAGAAGTGTATACCTCCACTGCTCGGGCCTGTAGGGGGGCTGTTAGGAAAGCTAAGGCGGACATAGAGCTAGGACTAGCGTCCAAGATCAAAGATAATAAAAAGTCCTTTTTCAAATATACAGGGAGGATGAAGAAGGCACCAGGAAATGTGGGGCCCCTGCAAGATGCACTGGGCAATCTGGTGGTTGCACCAGGGGAGAAGGCAGACCTCTTTAACAAATTCTTCACCTCCGTTTTCTTGTGCAGGGACCGGGACTCCCCCACCGTGTTTCAAGACGGACTCGAGGGGAATGCCTCAAGACCTAAGGTTGCGGAGGACCGGGTTAGAGAGCTTCTGGAGGGGCTGGACGTGTTCAAGTCAGCAGGTCCAGATGCTCTCCACCCCAGGGTGTTGAGGGAGCTAGCAGGGGTTATTGCAGGGCCCTTGGCATGGCTTTACAAGCACTCATGGTGCTCGGGCCAGGCGCCAGATGATTGGAAGATGGTCAATGTGGTCCCCATCTTTAAAAAAAGGGAGGAGGGAAGACCCGGGCAACTATAGGCCCGTCAGTCTTACCTCAGTCCTGGGGAAACTCTTTGAGACCCTTGTGTTCTGATGGGCAAGATCAATTCAGCTGCTTCCAGGAGCTTGTATCAAAAGCTTTGGTTCCTAGATGCTTTTTGAGAAAACAGTGGACTAAGGAGGAAACATTTTTTCCTCCTAGGGCAGGTTTTAGAGCTGGGGTATGAAGGGTCATTCACTGTGTTTATGCCTCCATGCTGGGCTTTGCTAGTGGGCACAGGACCCTGGCACAGCCATCACAGGCATTGAAACCCAGCCCTGCCTCCAGGTGATTTTTGTCATTGGGATGAAATTCCCATTCCCATCCAAATGCAAGCGTTTGATGCAAGTGAGAAGAAGCAAGGTGAATGGGGCATGGCCAAGGGATTATTCAACATCTTCAAATGTACCAGAAGAATGACATTGCAAAGGATTGGAAAGCGGAGGGTGGTAGGTATTGCCCCCTGCTGTGCTGACCCATCCCAGACATCAGGGAGATGTTCCACCCCAGGGAAAGGCTTTGCAGGGCTGTCATTCCCCTGGTCCATTGCTGTGACTCCAGTGGGAATGCTGCTATTTGGGCTGAACAAATAAATGGTGGAAATCAAAGCTGGTTTCTACTAAGGCTGCCCCTGGGAGCATGGGAACTATGATGTTAGTCATTGATTGATGGCTTCTGGATTGAGAGCATGCCCCTGCACCAGGCCCAGTGCCCATGGCCACCCACTCAAGGAAAAAAGGAGGTAAGAGCCCCACTGGCTCCCATTACCCCATCCCAGCCAGTGCCATAGTCCCTCTGCCCTCCCACAGACAGAAAACCTGATGCCCCTGTGAGATTTCTATAACTGCCAATGCTCCCACCCCACATCGTGTGTGACCTCCTCCCACTTCCTGTCTTTCCATTGCCCCTCCTGTTGCTACAGACACCAGGGGGCTGGAGGATTTGCTCCACCATTCTCAGCAGTGTCAGGTGTTGGCTGCAGCCCAGACTGAGGGGGAGACTAGGCTGTGCCATTGCTTCTTCTGGGGCTAAACTGAGAGGGTCCTGGCTACATGGTCTTTCCCCTCCGCTCAGGGTTTCCTGGATGCTGCACTGGGGGTCAGGAAGGAATTCCCTCTCTGCTCTGACTGCCACAGGGTGCCACGGGTTTTTCTCCCTCTGCTGTGAAGTGGTATCCAGTGGCTGGGATCTCTGGAGTGCTTTTGAGCACCCCTTGCAGTGGAGGACCGCTGCTGTCCCTGGCCCAGGAGCTCTCATGTTCTGCGGGCAAGGGGCTTAGCAGCCATCAAGAGGATGGCTGGGTAGTGGTAGCAATAAGTCAGACCAGGGCTTGTCTGGGAGGGTTTGGATGGGGGTGATCCTGGATGTAACCCACTGAGGGCCCTGCTTGTCTCTGCTTCTGTGATTTTTTCCAGCGCTTTTCCTCATAGAATTGACACCCATCTTTTCTCCCCTCATCACCCAGCTGGAGGGGAGGTTTCTGGGCTGGGGCCTTCATGAGGAGGGGGCTGTGGGACTGGTTATTGTCCCATTCCCTTAACCACCACCACCAAAAAATGAGAAAGGACTCAGGCACCTGGGAGCTCCTCTATACAGCTGCCTGCCCCGTGCTGCTCAGCCACCCAGCAGACTTGCCAGAAGCGGCCCACTTCTCCTTGGCAGTACTGCGGTGTCTCCACCCAGCTCTTCCAGGATTGGGTGATAGGCTGCTCCAGCACTGTATCAGCCTCACACATGCCCTTGGCATTGTCCAGGTGGGTGTAGGACTGCTAGCCCCAGGTGTACATCACAAGCAGCCTCACTGACTGGGTGCTGTTCATGTAATAACAATCACAACTCGCCTTGAACTGCTCTCAGGTTGGGGACAGAGATGCCCAACCATCTGGGACCAAGAGCAATGAGCAATCATCAGGGATCAGAGACAGTAACTATGCCTTCCTTGCCAAGCCACAGACTCGTGCTTTCATGGAGGACAGTGTGTTCAGGCAATGAGGTGTCTCCGGAGAACCCAACTGGAGCGATGAGGATGTCTCCCACCCACCTACTGCCTCCCCACCACCCACCAATTAGATCCTTCAATAACCCACCCAACATATACTCAGTGCTCTCCCCTGTGGTCTTTCTAAGCCACCTTACTAATCGATTCCCCCATCTCATGAGTGTTGTCACAGGGCTCTGCTAATATGGGGGCTTCATGCAATGAGCCACATGGGTTCTCAGCACCATCACTGTCACCAGCAGAGCTCCAGCCCAGCAGCTCCCAGCCCCCAGGAGCCAACATGTCCCCATTGCTGCACAGGAGATAGAGATGGGGACACATCAGCTACCCACCCAAGTGAGACCTTCTCTACCCAGACATGAGTATCAGCCCCCAGGGACACGGCCCTAGGACCTAGGGTACAGCCGCTCAGCACTGGGGCTGGCCATCCTCAGGTCTGGGTAGCACTGTCCGTTGCTGGGCAGGGCTGGGTTTAGCAGGGTCTCATAGCAACAATTTGCACTGTTGGGGGCAAGAACCAGAGCCTGGGGTGCATCAGGGGGAAGGTTTGGGACTGGCCCCTAAGGCAGAAGTGTTGTGCTCACTGCTACATTGCATGGATGATCCCAGCCCCACAGGGATCCTGCTAGACAGGGGATTCCCAGCTCTATTCCTGAGTATCTGTGGGCCTCCACAATGTCACCAAGCAGGGTTGAGGGCCTTTTTGGTCTCTCCTGTGCTTCCCCTCATATCCCACACAGCAAGGATGGGCTCAGCCTTTCTCCCCATGTAGGACTAAGGAGGAAACATAGATGGGGCTGAGACATAGATGAATCCAGTGATTTGCCCAGGGGTACATGAGACACAGCTAGGACCAGACCCTGAAAACCCACATCCCAAACAAGCTCCCAGACCTGGACTGTCAGCCCAGAATTCTGGGATGGATACAATGCAGATGGAGAGGTCTGAGTCAGTGCCATGAGTGGGAAGGATGGGGTGTGATGTGGCCAACAAACCACTGTGTTTCCAAAGGGGCCAGAGAGGGGCACAAGGAAGGTGCCACACCATGCAAGAGGGGAAAGGCCCCATGTCCCCATTTCTTGTGAAGGACTCTCTGGTCCCTCCCTGACGTAGTAGCATGTGCCAGAGTTTGTACATCTCTGGGCATTACTATGGGCTGCTGCTCTCTTTAGTAAGAGCCTAATTATCCCCCAGGGATCCCTCCCTTTGACCGAGGCTTTACTCATCTCTTAGCTGTCTGCACAAGGGAGTGGTAGGTGTGCCACACACACTCGCACATGCACACAATCTGTGAGTTGTTGCTGGGCACCACACCAGGGAGAGGATACATATGCAGTGTGGGGCAGGGGAAGTGCCAAGTCTAGGTCACATACTCTGGGGTTACAGTGGAGGCCAGGACACAGGACACGCTAAAGAGGAGCAGATCCAAGTTTTCATAGACTCCTAGAGAAGTGGGGCTGGAAGGGATCATCAGAGGTCACATCTAGGCTAACTTCAGTGTGCTCAGGAGATTAGTTAGTGAGGTGTTAAAGCTCAGGAGCATGGGCAAAATGGGGGTCCAGGAAGGGTGTTCATTCCTCACTGGAGCGATCCTGAGGGCACAGAAGGAGACAATCCCATTGTGCATAAAAGGGGTCCAAGGCACCAAGAAGCCCTCTTGGCTGGGTGGGGAAGTCCAGGAATGCTAAGGGCAAAGAAAGAGGTATACAGGCTGTGGAAACTGGGGGTAGCTACCAAGGAAGAGTACACCTCCCTGGCTCACACTTGCAGGTCATCAGCTAGGAAGGCCAAAGCAGGGTTAGAACTTAGGCTGGTGACAAATATTAGTGAGAACAAAAAGTCCTTCTTCAGGCATATATGGAGTAAAAGGAAGCATTGGACCCTACAGGACAAAGTAGGGTAATTGCTGACAGAGAGTGGGGACAAAGCTGAGCTCTTCAATGAGTTCTTTGTATCTGTATTCATAGACACAGACCAAGACAAATCTCCCAAATGGATCACAAATAAACATAGGAGGGACACCAGTCCACCAGCTATTAGTGCAGACTTAGTGAAGGGGACCTTGGAGGGGCTGGATATGTTCAAATCAGTGGGCCCAGATGAACTTCATTGAAGGGTGCTGAAGAAATCAGCCAGTGTCATAGCAGAGCCACTGTCACAGCTTTGGGAGCACTCATGGTGCTCCAATCAGGTCCTCGAGGACTGGAAAAGGGCCAATGCGGTCCCTATTTTCAAGAAGGGGAGGAGGGAGGAACCAGGAAACTCTAGGCCAGTTAGTCTCACCTCTATCCTTGGGAAAGTTCTGGTAAAATCATTTTGGGATCACATTTGTGGGATCCCAGCAGGGGAAATAATGCTGAAAGGAAATCAGCATGGATTCACTGCAAGTAGATCCTGCCTCACGAACCTTGTTTCTTTTTATGACCAGGCCACAAAATGCTTAGGTGCGAGAGCTCAGGTAGATGTCATCTATCTAGACTTTAAGAAGGCCTTTGATACAGTATCTCATTCTGTTCTCAGAAGTAAACTGACAGGCTGCGATGTAGATGATTACACGGTCAGGTGGGTGGTAAATTGGCGTAGGGGTTGCACTCAGAGAGTGGTGGTGGCCCGGTCGATGTTGACCAGAAAGATGAGGGCAGTGGAGTCCCACAAGGCTTGGTCCCTGGACTGGTGCTATTCAATGTCTTCATCAGTGACTTGGATGATGGTGTGGAGTGCACCTTGTCCAAGTTCACAGATGATACCCAATTATGGGGCAAAATTAACACACCAGGGGGTAGGGAATGGATCCAGGCAGATCTGGCCAAGTTGGAAAAATGGGCAGAACGAAATAGGATGCAGTTTGACAAAGACAGGTGCAAAGTGCCACGCCTGGGCAAAAAGAACCGCCAACACACTTCCAGGCTGGGGGTGCCCTTCTCAGCAGCACAGCAGCAGAAAGGGATCTTGGAGTCATAGTTGACTCCAAGATGAACATGAGTCATCAATTTGACAAAGTGATCAAAAAGCTAATCACACTTTATCATGTATTAGCAGATGCATGGCGAACAGGTCTAGAGAAGTGATGCTTCCCCTCTATGTGGCTGCAGTTGGAGTATTGCGTCCAGTTTTGGGTGCCACACTTCAAGAGGAATGCGGAAAATCTTGAGAGGGTTCAGAGACGAGCCACTCATATGGTCAGAGGCCTGTAAGCAAGGCCCTATGAGGAGAGACTGAGGGACCTAGATCTCTTCAGCCTTTGCAAGAGAAGGCCGACAGGTGATCATGTGGCTGCCTATAAATTCATCAGGGGAGGTCAGCAGAGAACAGGCGATGCTCTATTTACTAGGCATCCCCTGGAGTAACTAGGAACAATGGCCACAAATTGCCAGAGAGCAGATTTAGGTTGGACATTAGAAAGAACTTCTTCACAGTAAGGGTTGCCAGGATCTGGAATGGGCTCCAAGGGAGGTGGTGCTCTGCCCTACCCTGGGGTCTTCCAGAGGAGACTGGACAAGCACCTAACTGGAGTCGTCTGACCCCAGTGCTCTTTCCTGCCCAGGGCAGGGAGTGGCACGTGATGACCTACTGAGGTCCCTTCCAACCCTAACATCTATGAATCTATTAATGACAGAGATGTCTCCCACCCCCCGCTTAGGAAGAGATGAGTAGACAGATGTTGTTGGAATATGTTTTGGAATGTGTTATATCTATGCTATTATTGTTTAAAATATGTTATACTTATGCTATTCCTTTGCTTATGTTATACTTACTATGATTTTGCATATGAATGTGTATGCTAAGTGAGCCATGAACTTATGTTAAGTAGCCATCTTTACTGTGTCAACCATTTCCTGAAAAAAGCAGCAGGTGAGTCTGTGTAAGTCTGTGTGCTGTGAATGATGGGGGAATAATGGTTGAATGAAGGCCAGTATGAACCAGCTACAGTAAGTAACAAGATAAGATATAGGGATGTTAGAAATGTGGAGATGGTACAATGTAGGACTGAAAAACAGACTGGAATGTGAAAGCCAACACGTAACTGGTGACAGAGTTTGAAATAAACATATGTGAAAAGGTGAATAGTAGTTGGTGAAGAAGCCTCCAGATGTTTCCAGTTTTTGGTCAGAGTCTGCCCTTAAGGAAATAAAAAGATAGTGAAAAGACAACCTGATGAGCACCTAAACCACCAGCACCAACATACCCACACGCAGAGAGAGAGAGAGAGAAAGTCGGTGCCCCCTCTCAACTGGACATTGCCTTGAAGAAGCCTGTGACTGGCCGTCGCAGCGTGACTCCAAGAGCCGTGGATAGGTGACTTGGTGTGAATGGTGTGCATGACGAGCGTATGACACGAGTGTGTGGTGTGCTGCTAAATCAGGGGTATCCAATCTTTTTGAATGTAGGGCCAGATCATGACCTTTTTATCAGCCAGTGGGCCAGCAAGCCATATTTACAGACCTCACAGGAAGTGGTATCACATCACTCCCCTGAAACGAAAGTACAGTGTTTACTTTTGTTTCCCATCGCAGCATCTCGGGCCTCAGAAACCAGCTTGGAGGGCCACATAGCAGCCTGAGGGCCAGATGTTGGACAAGCCTGTGCTAAATAGTCTGACTTGGTTGCCGATTACTATCGAATAAGCCCTGGTTCGCTGAACCCGCGTCCTGGTTTCATGTCCAGCAATGTCATGATTCAAATCTCCCCCACTGTGATACAAGGGGATGGGATGTAGATACCAGACATGTCCCCTGATATGGTGTCCCCTTCATCTCCTTCTGTCTGGTTTCATGTTTAGCTACCAGGATATTGCCCATGGAGTTTTTGCTGTGTTATTTTATATGAATCTTCTACCTGCTCCTACAAGTGATCCTGTCTCCAATTGCAGACTGCCCTCAGCTTTTGTTGGGCTGGGGAGGGTGGCATATACGTTTAATACTGAAATAAACAAAATAAATACAGGTACTATTCTGTGAGTCTATGGCCCTGCCACACATTACCTGTATTACACAATTCATGGGTGAATGGCACAATAAACTTAGACTGGCCACACGTGCAAACTAATTATGCCTTAAAAATGGCTATCCAGCTACAAAATTGAACATGTGTAGTAGCTGCTTTCTATCCAGATTTAATCTGTAAGTATGGTAGGGCCTTACAGCGCTGCATCCCAGCAGGATGTTGACACTGTCAGCCAGCAAAGGGCATTGGAAACCAGTAGAGACTGGTGCAGTTCCTGGGAGTCCAGAGGAGATGATATGATTTGGGACTGCTGATCCCACTGCCCCAGGAGCTCAGGGCACTGCAGCTCCCTGCTGCTCCCCACTGCACTTTGTTCTCATCCCCTGTGGTCACTCAATGAGCCCCAGACAAGGGAACCTCTCCTGGGCTCTTCTACAGTGCTGCTGCCTGGGAGCTGCTCCTATTACTCTAGCTCCTATTTCACAGCCCTGCAGACTGGTTTTAACTCCAGCTAGAAGCGTTAACTTAGGAGTGGGAGGGTTAAATCACATGAGCATGAACTCACATGTGAAATTAACTTTCAGTGAAGCATTGCAGGCACTGCCAAATTGCTCAGGTATGCAAGATTTTGGTTTTATGAACCTGCAAGAATGTGCATTTACTTCCAATGGCAACAGGACTAACAAACACAAGCTGATTTTTTTTTGCCTAGTTCTTGCATTTTTGAATACAGAATGCATGATATAGCATGTTAGTGCACCTCTCAATAAAGTTCTATTTGTTCTTGCTTCAATCTGAAAATGACTAATGTACCCCTAGGCCCACAGAGGCATCCCATCAGACAAACCACCCTGACCTGCCACGGGGAAAGCAGGGGAACCACAGGAGCCAATGTTCTGCTTCCATAAAGCATTGTTAAAATATGCTCCAGAGGCTGGGTTCATGGTAGAGAGGACATCAACCCCCTCACCAGTCTGTACCAACCAGATCATGAGTTAAAATTCCTACCTGCCCCCAGTGCAAAATTGGCTTGACCCTTAGTGGAGGGGAAAGACCCTCTAGCTGGGAAGCTCTGGGTTCAAGTCCCAGCAAGATCATTGTCAGAGTCCACTCCCAATGCCCTGTGACAAGGGTAGGTGCAGGAGCGGCAAATAGGGCTGCAGGGGTAGATGCATCCTGGCTTCCAGCCTCGTCCCTGTGTTCCTACTCCCTGGTGTGGGCAGACCAAGCTGCAGGAACCCGGGGGACTTTAATCCCCAAGCAGGAAAAGATGCTCAGAGCCAGGTCCTTTCCCCTGAGCACCTGACTGCTGCTTCTTTCCCTGTTCTCGCTGGGATGGGGGGAAGCTTCACAGCTACTCCTGCCCACTCCAGCTGGGCTGTGCTCAAATGGGACAAGAGCAGCAGTGGGCCAGGGGGTGGGTTTCCCCATCCTGCCCAGACCCCAGGGAGCAGGTGTAGGGAGCAGGGGAACTATCCCCATTCACCACCACTGCCCAAGCAGAGCTGAACCCCCATGTAGGTCTGCTGAAAAAGGCAGAGCAGCTCTGAAATTTCCCCTTCCCTGGTAGGGGAGGGAAAGCAGCAGCAGGAACAAGCATGGTAGGGGTGGGAACATGACTGAGCATGAAGTGGATTCTTACCTGCTCCAGGGACTTTAAAGAGACCCCAGAGTTTCCCATGGCATGGTCCAGTCAACATTAATGTAGTGTGGAAGTGGGGTGGGGAGGGTAGAGCCAAGCCACTGCACACCTTCCCTCCCACAGGAGGAACCCCTGCCTGAGAGTGATGTGCACGCCTGCCCCAAGCCCCTGGGGGAGTCAGCGGTCCCAGGTGGGGGCATATGAGGAGGAGCTCACAGCTTTTGCCTCCAAGTGGAAAGGTGGTGATAGCACCTACGCCAGTGAAATTAAATTCTCCGTGCCACAACTTCTGGTCCCCATGATGCAGCTGCAGGTGGGGCCATCCAAAGGACGTACTTAAGAGATCCCAACTAGGAAGGAACTGGTTCCCCCATCAGTCCATCCACAGGGCCAGATTAACTCTTTAGTTGGCCCTAGGCAAGCAAACTCATGGGCCCTTCACCAGTCGAAACCGCTTCTCTAGCCCGACTCTGCCATCCTTAGGAAGCGAGGCTTGGACCTACCACCACCACTGCACTTATGGCCAGCAGAAGGGAAGGGAAGGGAGGAAGATGGGGCCATTTACACTGCCACCACGAAGAGAAGGATCCAGGTCCCCACAACTCAGGGCCCAAGGGAAAGGGAGAAAAGAGAGGCGGACAGGGCCTTTATAGCCACCACTGTGGAGGGAAGGACCAGGATCCCCCACTGCAGCTCAGGGCCCCAGGCATGTGCCTAGTTTACCTGTGTTAATCCAGCCCTGCCCATCCCAGTGTTAGCTTGATGGGCACTGAGGAAAAAGCCTGGGGTCTTATTCTGCCCTGAACTCCCTGAGGCGGGCCACTAGGGGGCGCTCCTGCGTTGAGCCGCCCACCTCACTGCGCCCCCACCTTCCAGGCTCCGCGTGCCTCCCTCGGGGCGCCTCCCGTCCGGCCGACCCCTTCCCTGGAGCACACCCGCTAGCCTGGGGGTTACACTGTCACCACCCAGGGCTCTGGACTTAATTCAGGCTCTGTGCACTCTGGGAAACACAAGTCTAGTCAGTCAAACCAAGCGGACCCCAAGGCATAATCTAGACCTGCTCCCAGTGAGTCTCCCACACTAGGTACAAAGGAGAACGTTATTGGTTACGGGGGGTAGGGGTAGAATAGGGTACAGGGTAGAGCAATATCAGAGAAATCCCATAGAGCAAAGTCCTGTGGCTGGGGAAGCCCCTGATCTCGCATCTGAGTAACTGCAAGCTGTATATCTAGTTGGATCTCAAGTAGCTTACTGACAAGTATCATCCGGAGGCAGGGGGAGATTCCCTCTGGAGGCAGGCAGTTCCTTGATCATGAGTTTTGAGAGAGAGAGCAAGTTTCAGATGGTCCAGCTACTATCTGTCTCTGAGACTCCCTCATGGCTGCTACCCCCTCCTCCTGGGAAGTCCTTAACTTATATAGCCCTTGTGACCTCATTTACCTGGTCCAATGGAGGCCAGCACCTGTTAGCTGTCAGCCAACCGATCTGAAATACATCACTAGTTGCCGGGAATACTCCAGCCCACCAAGGGAGGAAGCCCCTCACCCAGGTGTGTGATGCCAGTCATGTAGGCAGAGGGAGCAGGTTTCCCCCTCCCTCAGGAATGTATCCAGCTCAGGTTACCTAAAGAGATAGGGTAAAGGTGTGTCTCCTCTGCTGGGCCCATCCTAATCAAATTGTCACAGAGCCGAGTTTTTAGGAGAGAAACAAAGGTGGCTTTCTGCCACGCTCCCAGCTGATTCACCAGCTTCTTCCATTCGTGAATCAAGTTTTCCCATGCACTCCCTCTAATAGCCCAGCACCGCTCCATCAGGAGGCTCTTTGCAAGGGAATTGGACATGGGTGGGCTGAAAAATGATAGCTTCACTTTCCCTTTTTCTGTCCCTTCCCTGGATGGAGCCGCAGTGCAGGGAGAGTCTCCAGGGAGCGAGGGTGATCTCAAGATGCAGGAAAGTTCCCAGGAGACTCCAGCTGGACAATCAGACCACATGCAGGCCCTGAAGCCTCAAGATCTATCTCAGGAGCCCTGAATGAAGAGGGGAGATAGATAACATCAATTCTAAGGTGCCAGAGACCTCAGGCCAGGAGTATCCATTTTACGGGCACCTTGTGTAGCCAGTGCTCATTGTGGGTGGAGGTAGATCTAACAGGGGGAAAAGGTGTTAAGATGACATGGAGGCTGGGGACAGGGCCCCCTAGAAACCAAAGGGAACATGGAAAGAACCTGCGCTGGGAGAAGTGGCTCCCACAAGTTCAGAGCTCCAACCCCTGTCTTGTCTAGAAACCTGAAGAGGTGCTCTGCCCCATAGACATTGGACACCCCCACACAGTGGGCATTGTTGTAAGTACCTGGCCCTGGTGCTGTCACCCCCTCCGTGCCCCTCTCACCTTCCTTGTTCCTCAGGTGGATGAGGAGTCCCAGCACCAGGAAGATCAGCCCCAGCATGAAGCCTCCAAACTCTGCAAGCATCTTGCTCCTGGCTGAGTACAACTGTGCATCTGTGGGGACAGGAGACCAGAGAGGGAGGGTTCAGTCTGGGATCCTGCCCTGCTCACACCCCTGCCCTTTGCACATTGGAGGAGGAAGGGGCTCTGTGATTAGGCAGACCCACCTGCTTCTTTTCATTGTGCTGGAATCACCGGGACCTCTGCCTTGTCTTCTCTCTCTCTCTCCAGCCATGTTGTGATGTTAAATTATTCATCAGGAGTGTGGATGGTATCTAGGGTGATGGTCGTACTGATGAGGGCTAGTCTTCAGCAGAGCTCCACCATCCCTACACCCTGCCCCTTTTCTCTCAGGTGACAAGTCGTCCTTCTCCACTGAAAATGAGTGTGGGCCACCAGCTCTAGGCTTCTCCCCAGCCCAATTCAGTCACTGACTTTGTGATGGGTTGGTGACTTGCATCAAGATGGGCCACTTTCTCTGGAGTATTCCAGTCTCACTTGAGTTAATCTTCCTTCTCTCTGGGATTGGTGCATTCTGGTTGACAAGGTCTCCACCTGCCAGTCTCTGCAGTTCCCAATCAGGTGACTCTCTAGAACTCAGGTGTATGTCTTCTGACTTCATTAACAACTCAGACATCCATCTTATGACTTAATTAACCACAACTCAGGTGTCCAGGGGATCTAGCCTTCTCCCTGCTCTCTCTCCCTAGCCAAGAAGTACTGAATACTAAATGATAGGAACACAGATCCTCATTCCCCTTGCTGGTATTAATTGCTAAGGGAAAACGCCAAACCTGGAGACTTTTATTATTCAGTTCCTCCAGTAAAATGAATTCTTTCCCTGGATGATCTAGGGTCCCATGAGACTAACTCTGCCTCTGGCATCCACTCAGGTCCTCTCTTTTGATGGGCTTAATTATCTTTCCTGGGACAATCTTTCTCTAGTTTCTCTCTGCATCTGACTTTTGGGTCCACCCACAAGCACCCCGCTGTTCAGCATTACTTATCTTGGGCAGTGAATCACGTTGATCACTCACTCATGGTCACAGTATCCCCAATGTCCCATGAGGGTTCAACTTGCTGGGTCTTTGTTGTGATGGATACCTCTTCTCAGTCCTGCTGCAACATTGCCCTTCCCCTGGACCCCAAATGCCAAACCTGCATTTGCATTCTCCCTTTAAACTCCCTGGGTTTTCCTTGGGGCAATCAGCGCTGGCCCCCAGAGGCACATGCTTCCAGAACCAGTGTGCAGCCCCAGTTTTCCCTCCAGCATACCTTTCAACACACAGGTGAAGCAAAGTCCATCTGGGCCCCACCGGATGGGTTCCCCTCCCCTGGTAGTCTTCCCCACTGTGCCAAGTGGTGAGGCCTGTCTGGACCCTGCCGGGTGATTCCTCCCCCACCCTCCAGAGCTCTCCCAGTGCACTGGTGAAGTGCGGCTCTCCTGGGCTCTGCCAGATATGTCCCCTGCCCTCCTGTGTCCTTGTGTGGCTTGCTGGGTGGTGTGGCATGCCCCGACCCTGCCGGGTCAGTTTTCCCAGGGCTTGTTGCCAGTGGGCCTGGAAGGCATGGCTCATCTGGGCCCTGCTGGTGGAGTTTGCCCCGGCAGAGCCCCTCCTTTGGGGGTCTAGCACAGGCTGCATCCCAGCCCCTGCTACAGGCTCTCATCCAGGCCAACCCCTGAGGGGCAGCAGAGATAGAAAAGGGCTGAGGGCTCCCAGGTCTTGACCCCTGCGGTGGGAAAG